>NW_004524890.1:605617-613723 GCF_000260255.1 Octodon degus | reverse complement strand
TTGTCTTTTCACTTTGTTGGTATTTTCTTTTGACATGCAAAAACTTCTCAATAAGAAGCGTTCCCAGATGTTAATTCTTTCAAGGGTTTCCTGTGTGTTTCGATTTTTGTTCTAAAACTCTTTTCCTACCCCTATGTCTTCAAGAGTTCCTTCTAATTTCTCTTCCAGATTTAGTATTTGTGTTTTAATGTTTAGCTCTTTAATCGATTTTGACTTTAGCTTAGTGCACGTGATAGACCTTGGTCAAGTTTTAGTTTTTGGCATGTTTTTGCAGTACCATTTGTTAAGGAGGCTATCTTTTTTCCAATGAGTATGTTTGGCCCCTTTGTAAAAGATAAAGTGGCTGAGTGTGTTTGTAGGGGCTTCTGTGTCTTCTAATCTATTCTATTGATTCTCAGGTCTGTTTTTTGTTTGTTTGTTTGTTTGTTTTTTGTTTTTTGTGAGTACCGTGCTGATTTTTTCACAGTAGCCTTGTAGTATAATTTCAAGTCAGGAATTGTAATGCCTCCTGCCTTGTCTTTGTTGGCCAGGATTACCTTTGCTCTTCTAGGTCTTTTCTAGTTCCAAATAAATTTTAGGAATGATTTCTGTAGCTCTGCAAGGAATGTTTGTGGTAGTTTGATAGGGATTGCATTAAATCTGTATAGAAATTTAGGGAGTATGGCCATCTTCACAATGTTGGTTCTTGATATCCAGGAGCATGGAATATCTTTCCATTTTCTGAAATCCTCTATGATCTCTTTTTTAATAGTACTATAATTTTCCTTTAAAAGATGGTTTCCTTCTTTAGTTATATGAATTCTAAGGTATTTCATTTTCCTCGGTTCTATTGTAAAACGTGTTGTTCCTATAATTTCCCTCTCAGTGTGTTTGTTATCTATGTAGAATGCTATAGACTTTTGGGTATTGACTTTGTAACCTGCTGTGCTACTGAATCTGTGTTTTAATTTTAGTAGCTTCTTGGTAGAGTTTTTTGTGTCTTCCAAGTAAAGTATCATGTCATCTGCAAATAATGATAATTGAACTTCTTCTTTACCTATTCTTATTCCTTTTATTTCTTTCCTCTAATGGTTGTAGCAAATGATTCCAGAACCATATAAAATAGGAGTGGTGATAGAGGATATCCTTGTCTTGCACCAGATCTGAGAGTAAAAGATTTCAGTTTTTCCCCATTTAATATTATGTTAGCCATTGGGTTTTCATAAATGGCTTTTACCGGATTGAAGTAGAGGTCATCTATTCCAATTTTCTGTAGGACTTTGATCATGAATGAGTGTTGGACTTTGTCAAAAGCCTTTTCTATATCAGTGGAGACGATCATGTGATTTTCAGTTTTTGCTCTATTGGTATAGTGTATTACATTTACAGATTTTTGAATAGTGAACCACCCTGTGTCCCTGGGATGTATGATATTCTTGATGATTTGCTATTTTCTATTTGCTAGGATTTTGTTTAGGATTTTTGCATCTATGTTCATGAGGGAGATTGGCCTGTAATTCTGTTTTTCAGTTGCATCTCTCCCTGGTTTTGGTATCAGTATAATACTTGCCTCCAGGAATGATTTTGGGAGGATTGCTTCCTTTTCAATTTCATTGAAGAGTTTGAGGAGTATAGGGACTACATCTTGTGTAAATTTCTTGTAGAATTCAGCTGTGAATGCATCCGGATCTGGACTTTTCTTTGTCGGTAGGTTTTTTATTACATCTCGTATTTCAGTGGCTATTATTGGGCTATTGAGAGTGGCTGTATCTTGTTGATTCAGTTTTGGTAATTTGTACCTTTCTAGGATTCTTTCCATTTTTTCTGTGTCTTCTATTCTTCGAGAGTAAAGATTCTCAAGGTAGCTATTGATAATCTTCTGAATTTCCATTGCTTCTGTGATGATTATACCCTTTTCATTCCTTATTTCTTAAATTTAAATATTTTCTTTTCTCTTTTTGATGAGGTTAGCTAGGGACTTAGCTTAATCTTTCAAAGAACCAGCTTTTGTTTTGTTAATTCTTTGACTTGTTTTCTTCATCTCAATTGAATTAATTTCTGTTCTAATCTTTATGATTTCTTCCCGTGTTTGGGCTCTGGGTTTGGTTTTTTCTTCCTTTTCTAATTTTTGGAGGTGCAACATTAGGGTGTTTATTTGTTCCTTTTCTTTTTTCCTAATGTGTGAGTTCATAGCTATGAATTTCTCTCTGAGAACTGCTTTCTTTGCATCCCACAAATTCCGATAAGCTGTGCTTGAATTTTCATTGAATTGTAGATATTGTTGAATTTCTTGTTTAATTTCATCTGTGACCCGTTGGTTGCTGCATAGAGTGTTGTTTAATTTCCTTGTATTTAGGAGGGTTTTCCGGTTTCTTTTGTCAATTATTATCCTGTTTCATTGCACTGTGGTCAGATAATATGCATGGGGTGTTTTCTGTTTTCTTGCATATACTTAAGCATGACCTATGGACCAGTATGTGGTCTATTTTAGAAAATGATCCATGTGCAGCTGAGAAAAATGTGTATTCAGCTGTGTTTGGGTGGAACACTCTGTATATGTCCACATAATCCATTTGTTTCAAACTCTGGTTCAGTTCTGTTATTTCTTTGCTAAGTTTTTGTCTGGTTGACCTATCTTTTTGGGATAAGGGGTTGTTAAGGTCTCCTGTTAAGATCGTAGTATTGGATATTAGATTTTTCATGTCCATTAAGATTTGTTTTATATAGTTGGGTGTTCACGTGTTTGGTTTCTTACATATTTATGAGTGTTACCTCTTCCTCTTGTATTTTTTCCCCTAACCAGTATATAGTGGCCTTCTTTATTTTGCTTGATCATTCTTGGTTTGAAGTTGAGACTGTCTGAGAATGGGATTGCTACCCCTGCTTTATTCTGAGGTGCTGGGGCATGTAATATTGTGTTCCATCCTTTGACTTTCAGCCTATGAATGTCTTTATGAGTTAAATGTGTTTCTTGTATACAGCATATTGTTGAATTTTGTTTCCTAATCCACTGTGCCAGTCCATTTCTCTTAATTGGTGAATTGAGTCCATTTACATTGATGGTTATAATTGAGATGTATTGACTCATGATTGACATGTTATTTACCTGATGTTGTTTACTCCTTTTTCTCCTGTGTTTATTTGTTTGCCTTATTTAGTTGGTTGCTTCTGTTCTCATTTGTCCAGTTCTGATCATTTTGGTCCTTCTCTAGAGCATCTTTCAGGAGCCTGTGTAAGCTTGGCATTTTCATCATGAAATTCTTTAGTTGTCCTTTGTCATGGAAGTATTTCACTTCTCCATCAAACTTGAAAGAGAGTTTTTCAGGGCATAGTAGTCTGGGCTGGAATATATTTTCATAGAGGACTTGAAGTACTCTCCTCCATGTTCTTCTTGCCTTCATGGTTTGTGAAGAGCATTCAGCCGAAATTCTGATGGGTTTTCCTTTGAATGTGATCTGCTTCTTATCTCTAGTGGCTTTTAGTATATTGTTCTTGTGCTGGATTTCTGGGATCTTGACTATTATATGTCTCGGTGTGTTTTTCATTGGGTTGAGGTTCCTTGGTGTTCTGTATGCTTCAGTTACCTGAATGTCAGATTGTTTCCTCATATTTGGGAAGTTTTCTGCTGTTACTTCTGCCCATATTTTTTAATGTCTTTTGTGTTGACTCCTTCTTTCTTATTCACACCTATTAGTCTCACATTGTTCATCGTTGCATCATCTTGCAAATGATGAATTATTTTTTACTGCATTCTCGTTGTTTTTAAGAGATCTTTTCTTACCTTTTCTCTAGCTGCATCAGTGTCTTCAAGATCTGAAACTTTGTCTTCACTTTCACTCAAATGGTTTTGCAAGCTTGTTATTGAGATTTTAATTTCTTCTATATCTCTTTGACTCTGCTTCGGTTACCTGAATGTCATGCAATCTATTTCCTATATTGCTCATTCCAGGAATCTGTCATTTTTCTAATCTCCTTTTTTTTTTTATCAATGTCTGCTTTAGAAGCAGTTATTATTTCTTTTACTGCAGAATTTTGTTCACATTGGGTTTCCTCCATATGTTTCTGTATTTGATTCTTTACTTTAGATGCTATGAGTTTAGAGATTTCTTTTTTTATTTCAGAAGTTAATTCTGCTCTGAGTTCCTCTATACCTTTCTGCTGTTGTTTATTTACTTTCGATGCTTTTAATTCATACATTTGAGCTGAGCTAGTGTCCTCTGTACTTGTTCTGTGTATGCATTGAGTTTCTTCCATATGTTTCTGCATTTGATTCTTTACTTCAGATGCTATTAATGCAGAGACTTCTTTTTTTAATTCAGATCTGAGTTCTTCTATACTTTTCTGCAGTTGTTTCTTTATTTCAGAAGCTCTTAGTTCATTCATTTCAGCTGTGTGATTCCCAGTGTGTTCTGTGCTAGTGTCCTCTGCACTTGTTATGGGTGGGCTTAAGGTCTGAGATTGCATTTTGGTGCTTCTCATTGTCATTTTGCATAGCACTGTCTTCTGACCATTGTTGTAGAGCTTTGGTGCAGTTATAACCTTAGCACCTACTGAAATTCAGGTGCTGATCTATAAAGTTTGTATGTATCCTGTTGTCCCTCACTTGGGTCTGACTGCTGTGCTCTGCTCCTTCCTGCTACAGCCCTTGCTTGTGAACCTGTTGTGCCCCTCTGGCAAGATGTTCTGCTGCTGGACTAGCTGGGTGGTTCTATCCCCTACTGTCTCTGCCGGGACTTCAGATACAGAGTTTCACCCCAGGGTGTATGCCAGGCCTGAGCTGAGTCTGAAGGGCACAAGTTGCAGTAGGGAGGAGAGTAAACTTTCTCCACACACTTACGGTGCCTGGGCTAGGGCTGGATCTCGGGGTCCGGAGAATGTGGCCGAAGTTCTCACTCAGTGGACGTGGGAGAAGGCTACATAGTGGTGGTAGTGTCCCAAGAGTGTGAAAGAGGGTCTCACTCATGCTGTGCCTGTGTTTAGACCAGACAGGTCCCGTGGGCACAGGGTAGCTGGAAGTTCTCCCACACACTCCCTGGGTCTGGGCTAGGGCTGGATCTGGAGGTCCCAAGAATGTGGCAGTAGTTCTCACTCACTTGGCGGGTGTTGAGGGGGGCTGTGGAGTGGTGCTTGGGGTTCCAAGGGTGCGGAAGAGGGTCCTTACCTTTTCACTAGCTGCATAGCATCTTCAAGATCTGAAACTCTATCTTCACGTTCATTCAAAAGGTTTTGCAAGCTTGTGATTGAGATTTTAAGTTCTACTATTTCTCTTTGGCTCTGCTTCATGTGATCTATTTTTTTTCTGTTTTGCTCATTCAAGGAATCCATCATTTTTCTAATCTCTGTTTTTTATCAATGTCTTCTTTTTAAGCAATTATTAATTCTTCTACTAGAGATAGTTTTTCTGATGTGATTTCCTCTGTATGTTTCTGTATTTGATTCTTTACTTTAGCTGCTGTTAATTCAGAAATTTCTCTTTTTATTTCAGAGGTTATTTCTGATCTGAGTTCCTCTATACCTTTCTACAGTTGTTTGTTTACTTCATAGGCTCTTGTTTCAGACATTTCAACTGTGTGATTCCCAATTTCTTCTGTGCTAATGTCCTTTGTGCTTGTTCTGGGTAGGCTCGGGACCTGAGATTGCATTTTGTTCCTTCTCTTTGTCATTTTGTATAGTACTGTCCTCTGATCTTTGATATAGAGCTTTGGTTCCATTATATCCTTAGCACCTACTGAAGTTCGGGTTCAGATCCACTAAGATTGAGTTCATCCAGTTGTGTGTTGCTTGGGTCTGGCTGCTGTGCTTAGCTCCTTCTTGCTGTAGTCCTTGGAAGTGAACTTGTTGTGCCCCTTTGGCAAAATGTTCTGCTCTTGGATTAGTTGGGTAGTTCTGGCTCCTAGACTCTCTGCAGGGACCTCAGCTGCATCGTTTCACCCCAGGCCAGTATGCCCAGCCTGGGCTGTTGCTAGAGGGGTCCAGGTCGCTCAGGGAAGTGCGGGAGCTCTTCCACATACTGCCGGGCCTGAGCTTAGGCTGGAAGGGAGGGGTTGAGGGTTCCCACAGTGGAGACGGAAGGGATCTTAAGAACACAGCAAAAGGTCTCACTCACAGGGCTGTCCTGGGCTGGATCCAGGGAGGTCTAACCAGCTGCTACAATGTATTTTCAAAACTGTCTAATTTACTGTAAGACTCGCAAAGCATTACTATGTGACTAGTAGGAAAATCAAAAAATATAAAATATTAGATACAGTAAATACAGACTTTAAAGAGCTACCATAAATATATTTAAAGAACTGAAGGGAGCCATATTTATTGAATTAAAAAAGATACTCTGATGTAACTCAGTAGTAGAACACATTCTTAGCATGTTTAAGGCCCTGTTTTTAGTCCTCACAACCAAATTAGGATGTGAGGAGAGACCAAGAAAGAGAAGTATGACAATGATTTATCAAGCAGAGAATAGTAAGAAATAAAATAAATCATAAAAAGAAACAAAATAGGTATTTTGGAGTTGAAAAATGTAATACATAAAATGAAAAATTAATTTGAAGGCCTCAAGAGCAGAAATTATGTTACGGAAGAAAAAAATTAGTGAAGTTGAAGGTAGATCAGTAGAGATTATCAAGCCTCAAAAATAGAATGGAAAAATAATATAAAAATGAACATAGCCTGTGAAGCCCATAGGAAATCTTTTTTTTCTTTTTCTTTTTGTTGGAACCACAGTATTGAACTCAGGTCCTTGCGCTTGCCAGGCAAGTACTTATTCTATTGAGCCATCTCCCCAGCCAGGAAATCTTGAGTATACTAACATATGCCTAACATATGCATAGTAGGAGATCAGGAGAGAAGAGGCCATTTGGGAGAAAAATTGAAGAAATAGTAAGCTCAAAGGCCCATACATCTCCATAGATTATATTACAAGGTAATCTTAAAAACGGGAAACAAAAACCAACTTATCCCATAAAAGGGAAGATTAGTAATAATAGTAAAAAGGTGGCAAAAATCCAAACTTTATTTTTAAATTTTTTTTAGAATACAGAATAACAGTAATAAAACATTAGAAATGATACAGAATTTCACTGTACAAAATAATAGCATTTGATAATGATTGTTGTATTGCATAGTGTTGTCTTCAAATTATTTGTTTAGATTACCAGATGTATGCATGAAAATTGGGGGGGAAAGTTATAAGAAATTCAAAAGAAGAGAAGAAAAAAATTTGAGCATGAACTGTTTCTTTCCATAGACCACCAGAAATCAGCAGTATGATTACCCAAGCCATCCTTCATACCTACATAGATGTGTCTCTATTTCCTTCCCTTTGAACAGATTTTTTTTCTTTCACAGTATCTATTGTACCCTTGAGATATTATTTACTCTTTCAGGTTCTTACCCTAGCAAGACAATGCAATGTTTGCACGTGCAGGTCTTATTTATTTCAATTTCCAATATGGACTCTAGTTGTACTGTTTATCATAAAATCCTCACGTTTATCTTTTTATAGCTGAGTAATACTCCATTATGTAAAAATATCACATCTTTTTTATCCATTCCTCAGTTGATGGTCATTTGGGTTGTTTCCAAGATTTAGCTATGACAAATTACACTGCTCTGAACATGGGTGGACATATATCACTGTGATGTTTTCAGTTTATATGGAAAAATACCCAGGAGGGGAATCACTTGGTTGAATAGGACATTCAATCCTAGCTTTTTGATTTCCAAAACTGATTTCCATAGTGATTGTGCCAATCTACACTCTCACCAACAGTGGAGAAGGGTTACTGTTGCCCACAGCCCCTCCAGCATTTGTTACTGGTTCACTTCTGGATGATAGCCATTCTTTCTGGGGAGAGATGGAGTCTCAGTATTGTTTTTAATTTGCATTATTCAAGTGACTAATAATGCTGATCTTTTTTTATGGTACCAGGGATTGAACTTAGGACCGTGTGCTTGCCAGGCAAGTGCTTATTCTACTGAGCCATCTCCCCAGCCCAACATTTTTCTTTTTTTTCTGTTTTTTTTTTGTTTTGTTTTTGGCATTTGTATTTCTTCATCTGAGAAGTGTATATTCATCTCAGATGCCCATGTTTGCATTGGTTCTTTGAATTTTAGGGGCCTGATTCTTTT
>NW_004524890.1:604973-605517 GCF_000260255.1 Octodon degus | reverse complement strand
CTGACTAACTATATATACTGATATCTGTGAACTAAGCTACTGCACTGCAGATGGTAATTTGTAGTAGTAGTTTCATGTTTGGAGTGCCTGTCATTCTGGTATTCTGAATATGGGTTGATGTCATGACATGCCAGTTACTGCTATGGTGTCTCTCGAGTAGGTGGACGTTCAAGAAGAAGGGGGTGGTGAATGAAAGCAAGAGACAGGAAAAGGAATATTGTGGGACTGTCATGCGTCAAGGTTGTACATGGTGAGATTTTTGGACTTATGTGCAAACATGAGAAGTATATAATTCTTTACCCTATTTTTGAAATATAGTCTAATTTTTAAATTTTTTTTATCATATTATGTAGGGACTTAAATTTCAACATATCAATACTTGTTGAAAAATACCTGTTCAATATTATGCCTAAGATGTTTGAAATGCAGAGAGATAGTGAGGTTCAACTTAATAGCCTAAGTCGTTTGATAATAAAAATAAGCTTGAGTTCTAGATGGTTAACAACCTAAGTTTGCAGACCAAAATTAGAGAAAAAGGAGGGCT
>NW_004524890.1:600673-604873 GCF_000260255.1 Octodon degus | reverse complement strand
TGTGCTTGCCAGGCAAGCGCTTATTCTACTAAGCTATCTCCCTGGCCCTAAAATTATTTACATGTTCTAGATAGAAATTCTTTGTCTGAGGGAGAGTTGGATCTAACTGTTTTCCAATTCATGGCTTTTATTTTCACTTTGTTAGTGATTTCTTTTGATGTGCAAAAACTTTGTGATAATATGAGGTCCCAGTTATTGATTCTTTGAAGTATTTCTCATGTAGTTTGGTTTTTGCTCATGAACTCTCTACCTACCCCTATGTCTTTAATGTTTGTACCTACTTTTTTCTCCAGAAGATTTTTCTGTTTTAATATTTAAATCTTTGATCCATTTTGACTGAAGTTTAGTGCATGGTGATAGACATGGGTCTAATTTTAGCCTTTAGCAGGAGAGAAGCCAGATTTCCCAGCACCATTTACTAAATAGACTATCTTCCAGGGAAAGTGTTTGGCCCTTTTGTGAAAAATAATGTGACTAACTGCATTTGGAATTGTGTCTGCATCTTGTACTCTGTTCCATCATTCCTTGGGTCTGTGTGTGTGGTTTGGTTGTTTTTTTTTTTTTTTTGCCAGTACCATGCTAATTTTATCACAATAGCTTTGAAGTATAATTTCAAGTTAGAGATTGAGATGGCTTCTGCCTTTCCTTGTTACCCAGGATTGTTTTGCTATTCTAGATCTCTTCTGGTTTCAGGTGAATTGTAGGAATGTTTTCTCTAGATCTGCAAGTTATACTAATGACGTTTTAATTGAGATTGCACTGAATCTGTATATTTTTGGGAGTATGTCCATTTTTATGTTATTGCTATCCAGGAGCAAGGACTATCTTTCCGTTTTCTACAATCATCTTTGTTATTTTTTCTCAAAGTACTATAATTTTCATTGTATAAATCTTTTACTTCCTATGTGAGATTGATTCTAAGCATTTCTCTCTCTCTTTTTTTATGTTATTGGGAAAGGTGTGATTTTCCTAATTTCTCTCATGGTGTTTTCATTGTTTTTATACAAAAATGCTATTGATCTTTGAGTGTTGACTTTCTATCCTGCTACACTAGTGAATTAGATTATTAAATCTGCAAGTATGTGAGTGGAGTTTTGGGGGTACTCTTTATAGAATATTTTATGTCCAATAATGATAATTTTGCTTCTTCCTTTCCAATCTCTTTTATCTCTCTCTTGCCTAATTGCTGCGGCTAATAGGAGTGGTGAAAGTGTGCATCTTTGTCCTGTTCCTGATTTTAAAGTGAAAGATTCAGGCTAACAAGATTAGGTGTGTTGGCACATTCCTGTAATCCCATTGCTGGGGAGGCTGAAAACAGGAGGATCACTATGAGTCCCAGCTGCATAGTGAGACCCTGTACCAAATACATAAAAATAAATCAATTAAAATAAATATATAATAAAAATAAAGAGAAGGCTTCAGTTTTTGTCCATTTACTATGATATTGGCTGTTGGTTTATCATAGATGGCTTTTATGAGATTGAGATAAAGACCCATCTATTCCAATTTTCTGTAGGTTTTTTTTATCATGAATGAGTATTGAACTTTGTCAAAACCTTTTTCTGCTTCTATTGAGATGATTATACAGTTTTTGTCCTTGATTTTGTTAATACCATGTTTTACATTTATTGATTTGCATTCCCTGAGATTAATCCTACTTGGTCATGATGTATAATCTTTATGATTCAGTCCCTTTTGTTTGCCACTATCCTGTTGAGGATTTTTGCATCTAGGTTTATCACAGAAACTGGTCCTGTAGTCTCCCGTTTTGGCTCAGTCCCTCTCTGGTTTTGGTATCTGTGTAATACTTGCCTCCAGGAATGACTTTCAGAATAGTTTTCCCTTTCATTGTCAATAAAGAGTTTGACAAGTAATTGTATTAGATCACCTCTAAATTTCTTATAGAATTCAACAGTGTATCCATTAGAACCTGGACTTCTCTTTGTTGGTAATTTTTAATTGCACTTTCAATTTCATTTAATAAAATAGGATTATTTAAAATTTTTATATCCCTAATTCAACCTTGGTAATTCATGCCTCTGAGACCCATTTCTTCTGTGTTTCCTTTCTTATTAAAGGTTTACAAAGTATTGATGATCTTCTGGATTTCCACAGGATATGTTGTGATTTTTTTTACTTTTTTCATCCTTTACTACATGAATTTGAGTCTTTTCTTTCCCTCTTTTGATAAGGTTGGCTAGGGATTTGTCAATTTCAAGTTTCAAGGAACCAACTCTTTAATTCATTTATTTTTTGTATTGTTTTCTTAGTCTCAGTTGCATTCATTTCTCTTCCTTGAAAGCTTGTTTGGAGGTCCTAGCAGGGGAATGCAGTTACTTATATGCCCTTGACCAAGGAATGGTCCTCTTCCATCAGAAATGGTCGTCCTCTTCAACTGAGCATGCAGCTTTGGGAGGGACACATATGGATTGTTGAAGGGGAAGGGGACACCCACCTAGCCAGCCAGATCAGCCAAATCTACCCTGGCGATCAATGAGGTGACAGATGTCTCAGCCAGATCACCCTCACATCCTCATTTCTCTTCCAATTTTTATAATTTGCTCACTTATACAATCTTTGCACTTAATTTGTTTTTTTTCTAGAAGTTTAAGGTTCAACATTATATCATTTATTCATTCTGTTTCTATGATGTGAGTGTTCACCACTGTTTTCTTCTTAGAACTGATTTCATTGCATTCCATAAATTCTGGTGTGTTGTGTCAGCATCACATAATTATAGGTAGTGATTAATTTCTCCTTTAATGTCATCTGTCACCCATTGATTGTTTCGTAGGGTATTACTTAATTTCCATGTGTTTATGGATTTTTGGGGTTTCTCTTGATATTAATTTCCAATTTCATTGCAGTATTGTCCAATAATATGCAACAAATAATTTCAGTTGTTTTTTATTTACTTACACATGTTTTATAGGCTAGTATATGGCATATTTTGGAAAGCATTCCATGTTCAGTTGAGAAGAATGTGTATTCTGATGTTTTGTATTGGAACACTGTAGACATCTACTAAGTCCATTTGTTCACAAGTTTCGTTCTGTTATGATATTTCTTTTTTCTTTCTTTTTTTTTGTTGTTGTTGTGATATTTCTTTTTCTTTTTCTTTCTTTTTTTTTCTCCAAATGCCTTCAGGGCAGGTTTGGCTGGCTTAAGTTCTGGGGATCAAACCCCAGCAACCTGAGCCTGACTGCTTTGTTGAAGCAGCCACTTAAAAAACTGAGCTAAGGGGCAGGCCCCCCTGTTGTGATATTTCTCTGTGGGATGTTTTTGTTTTTGTTTTTGTTTTGTCCAGTTGAATTGTCAGTTTGTGTCTGTGGGGTATTAACAACTCCCATTATAATTGTGTTGTTGGTCATTTGATTTGTTCATACCCATTAATATTAGTTTTATGTAGATGGGTACCCCTGAATTTGTTATCTCTTCTTTTTTTAGTTTTCCCTTACAGATATGTAGTGTCATTCTTCATCTCTTTTGAAGACTCTTAGCTTGAATTTCATGTTGTCTCCAAGTAGAATAGCTACTCCTACTTTTTCTTGGTTCCTGTTGCATGGAATATTGTTTTCCATCTTATTTCTATGGATTAAAGGTGTTTCTTATGTAAAGCATATTGTCTGATTCTTTCTTCTTTCTTTCTTTCTTTCTTTCTTTCTTTCTTTCTTTCTTTCTCTCTTTCTTTTATTGTCTGAGACAGTGTCCCCTTATGTAGTTCAGGCTGGCCTCGAGCTGACGTTTTAGCCCAGGCTGGTCTCAAGCTTGTGATGATCCTAATGCCCCAGCTTTCTGAGTGTTGGGATTACAGACATGCACCATCATGCCTGGCATGTGGATCTTATTTCTTGATCCATTCTGCCTGTCTCCTAATTTTGATTTGTGAATTGAGATCATTTACATTGGTAGTTAAAACATATATATTGGCTTCTCTTTTACAGTTTTCCTGTTGATAGTTCTCTGTTACTGTCTGTTTAATTGTTTCCATTACTTGGGGTCTTCTTTCTGTTGGTACTCTTAGAATTATGGGCATTGTTTTTTCTTTCTAGAGTATCTTTCAGAACTCTTTGTAGAGCTGGTTTGGTTGTCACAAATTTCTTTTTTTTCCCATAATTTTATTGATAAATAAATAGCAATGAGACAGTTTCAAATCAAATTGGTAGGACAGCTTCAATAATTAACACATTGCATACATTC
>NW_004524890.1:582005-592622 GCF_000260255.1 Octodon degus | reverse complement strand
TATATATATTCATTCTTTAACTGATTCATAGGATATTTGAAATAGTAATTATAAAATTGTGTGTTAGATTTAGCATAAAGATATTCATGACAGTAGGACAATGCAGAGAGGAAGTGTAACTGTGGATCTCACTTTCTACATACTACTGAAGTTAATTTAGTATGAATTTGAAATAGAATTTGACAAATTAATATGCATGAAATACTTCATAGAGAAATGACTATGAAAATAACTAAAACAGAAAAAAACAATAGAATTAAAATTCTACACCAGAGAATACCTGTTTACCACAAAAGAGACCTAAATCCGCCCATATTGACAAGTACATCACATAAAAATGTACTGATGGCCTGTATATTATATTCAGATTTAAAATATTGGAATGCTATCTACAAGTGACAGGCTTTGGATTCCAATGTACAAACAGTTTAAAAGCAAAAAAAATTCTAAATAGTGTGTAAACATCCCTATGAAAATTTTAATGGTTATATTAATATCAAACAAAATAGATTTTAAGATAAAAATATTACTATAAAAATAATTTATATTGAAAAAAGTGTGAATTAAGCTGTACATATATGTGCCTCTGAAGATCATTCCAAATGTTGAATTCAGAGTGATAATAAATGACATGGTGTTGAGTGATGGATTTAGGCCTTTACCTCAGTATACAAACGTTACTCAAAGTGAATCATAAACAAAAAGGTTTCAAATGTTAAAAACTATAGTTCAAGAATAGACAAAAGAACATTTTTTCTTTTATTTTTTTCTCTATATAAAGTATGAATGAATGTTTTTTATTTTCATTTTTAATACATTGCAAATTGAAAATAAATTATTTACAAACATAAATGAATATAACAATAAAAATGGAGACCTAGCCTAGGCCTGATGAGTGTGTGGGAGAGCTTCCTGCTACCCTGTGCAGGTGGGTCCTGCCAGTCCTAGCCCAGGCAGAGCATGGGTGAGTCCCACTTCCACCAACTTAGGACACCCCCAAGACTCTGGAGCATCGCCCGAACCTCCCTGCCCAGTGAGAATTTCTGCCGCATTCTGGGGACCCCCAGATCCAGTCCTAGCCTAGGCCCAGTGAGTGTGTGGGAAGCTTCCTTTCTCCCTTACTCCACCTTGTCCCCTCCAGACTCAGCTCAGGCCTGGCATACAGGCCTAGGGTGAAACCCTGCAGCTGCATTCCCTGCAAACAGAGTGGGGAAAAAAGCCACCCAGGTAGTCCAGGAACAGAACATCTTGCCAGAGGAGCACAACTGGATCACTGCCAAGAGTGGCAGCAAGAAGGATCTGAGCACAGTAGTCAGATCCAAGCCAGGCACATCTGGATAAATACAAACATTGTAGATCTGCACCTGAACTTCAGTAGGTGCTAAGGTTATAACTGCACCAAAGTTCCATAACAAAGGTCAGAAGACAGTGCTACACAAAATGACAACGAGAAAGAGCAAAATGCAATCTCAGACCCCAGTCCACCAATGACATGTGCAGAGGACACTAACACAGAGCAAATTGGGACTCACACAGCTGAAATCAATGAATCAACAGCTTCTTAAAGAAACAACTGCAGAAAGGTATAGAGGAACTCAGATTGGAAACGAAAAAAAAATCTGTGAATTGATAGCATCTGCAGTAAAAAATCAAATGCAGAAAAACATGGAGGAAACCCAGTGCCCACCCAGAACAAGTGCAAAGGACACAGGCTCAGCTCAAATGTATGAATTAATAGTGTTGATAGTAAATAAGCAACAGCAAAAAGTTATAGAGGAACTCAGAGTGAATTCTTTTCTGCTAGCTCAGCTCAAATGTATTAATAGTGTCAATAGTAAATAAGCAACAGCAGAAAGTCATAGAGGAACTCAGAGTGGAAATCTTTTCTGAAATAAAAAAAGAATTCTCTGAACTCATAGCATCTGAAGTAAAGAATCAACTACAGAAACATAGGGATGAAACCCAATTTCAAGAAAACACTGCAGTAAAAGAATTGATAACTTCTTCTAAAGAAGACATTGATTAAAAAAACAGAGGAGATTAGAAATATGACGGATTGTTTCAATGAGAAATACAGGAAAGAAATAGATCGCATGAAGCATAGTCAAAGAAATATAGAGGAACTTAAAATCTCAATCACAAGTTTGCAAAACGACTTAAGTGAAAGTGAAGACAGAATTTCAGATCTTGAAGACACTGATGCAGCTAGTGAAAAGGTAAGAAAAGATCTTAAAAAAACTAGGATGCAGGAAAAAATAATTCATCACTTGCAAGACAATGCAATGATATACAATGTGAGACTAATAGGTATCAATAAGAAAGAAGGAGTCAACACAAATGACATTAAAAATATGGGCAGAGATAATAGCAGAAAACTTCCCAAATACGAGGAAACAATCTGACATTCAGGTAACTGAAGCATACAGAATGCCAAATTAAAAACACACCGAGACATATAATAGTCAAGATCCCAGAAATTCAGCACAAGAATAATATACTGAAAGCCTCTAGAGAAAAGAAGCAGATCACATTCAAAGGAAAATCCATCAGAATTACGGTCGACTTCTCTTCACAAACCATGAAGGCAGGAAGAGCATGGAGCAGAGTACTTCAAGTCCTCTATGAAAACAAATTTCAGCCCAGACTACTATACCCTGCAAAACTCTCTTTCAAGTTTGATGGAGAAGTGAAATACTTCCATGACAAAGAATAACTGAAGAATTTCATGATGATAAAGCCAACCCAACACAGGCTCCTGAAAGATGTTCTAGAGAGGGACCAAAATGATCAGAACTCCATCAATGAGATCAGAAGCAACCAACTAATTAGGGCAAACAAACAAAAGAGAAAAAGGAGTAAACGACAACAGGTAAATAACATGTCAATCATAAGTCAATACATCTCAATTACAACCATCAATATAAATGGACTCCCTTTACCAATTACAAGAAATAGACTGGCACAGTGGATTAGGAAACAAAAATTGAACAATATGTTTGTACAAGAAACACATATAACTCATAAAGATATACATAGGCTGAAAGTCAAAGGATGGAAAAGAGTACTACATGCCCCAGCACCTCAGAAAAAAGCAAGGGTAGCAGTCTTATTCTTAAACAGTCTCAACTTCAAGAATGATCAAGCGAAATAAAGAAGGTGACTATATACTGGTTAGGGGAAAAATTGAAGAGGAAGAGGTAACACTCATAAATATGTAAGAAGCCAAAAAATGAGCACTATATAAAACAAATCCTAATGGACATGAAAAATCTAATACCCAATACCACAATATTAACAGGAGACCTTAATATCCCCTTATCCCAAAAAGATAGGTAAACCAGACAAAAACTTAGCAAAGAAATAAGAGAACTGAACCAGAGCTTGCAACTAATGGACTTGGTGGACATATGTAGAGTGTTCCACCGAAACACAGCTGAAAACACATTTTTATCAGCTACACATGGGTCATTTTCTAAAATTCACCACATACTGGTCCATAGGTCATGCGTAAGTATATGTAGGAAAACAGAAAATACCCCATGCATATTATCTGACCACAGTGCAATGAAACTGGAAATAAATGACAATAGAAAGCAGAAAAAAAACCTAAATATGTGGAAATTAAATGATACCCTACTCAGCTACCAATGGGTCACAGATGAAATTAAAAAAAAATTCAACAATATCTACAATTCAATGAAAATTCAAGCACAAATTATCAGATTTTATGGAATATAATGAACGCAGTTCTCAGAGAGAAATTCATAGCTGTGAACTCACACATTAGGAAAACAGAAAGGAAACAAATAAACATCCTAATGCTTTGTCCCGAGCCAGCGGGTAAGTCAACGAAGGTCACCTGGGAGAGGAGCGGGAAATTGAGGAGGGGACAAAGGACAGGAAAAATGAGAAATGGAGACAAGACAGGATTCTGCTCAAGTCTCGTTTATTCGAAGGAAACTCTGGGTATATATAGGGGAGGCATAGGGAAATGACGTCTGCGGGTAAAAGGCGCGAGTAACTAGGCAACTGGGCTATGACAAGAAGTCCCACCTCCCGGGCATAGCAGGAGACTTATGGGAAATATGCGGGGTAAGAAGAATTAGGAGCTTAGCTCAGCAGAGGTAGGGGAAGAGGAAGTCAGCGTCAATAATGACGCTGATGCACCAACAGGATTTTATAGGTCAGAGGCACTCAGGTGACCATTAAGGGATACGTGGTGCAGAGTCATGGTGTGGCATTTTCACAGGAACCTGGAAACCCACTTGCAATAGGAATGGAGGCCTGGAGTTATTGAGCCTCCCACAATGCTTCACCTTCAACACCTAGAAAAGGAAGAGCAAACCAAACCCAGAGCCCAAAGACAGGAAGAAATCACAAAGATTAGAGGACAAATTAATTCAATTGAGATGAAGAAAAAGGTTCAAAGAATTAATGAAACAAAAAGGTGGTTCTTTGAATGATTAAATAAAATCAATAAGCCCCTAGCTAACCTGATCAAAAAGAGGAAAGAAAAAATTCAAATACAAACAACAAGGAATAAAAAGGGTGTAATTACCACAGGCCCAGTGAAAATTCAGAAGATTATCAATAGCTACCTCTAGAATCTTTACTCTCACTGAATAGAAGACACAGAAGAAATGGACAGATTCCTAGAAAGGTACAAATTATGAAAGCTGAAGTGACAAGATATAACCCCTCTCTATAGCCCAATAACAGCCAGTGAAATAAGAGATGTAATTAAAAACCTACCAAAAAAGAAAAGTCAGGCCTGGATGGATTCACAGCTGAATTCTACAAGAAATTTACAAAAGATGTAGTCCCTATACTCCTTAAATTCTTCAATAAATTGAAAAAGAAGCAATCCTCCCAAAGTCATTCCTGGAGGCCAGAATTATACTCATACAAAAACCAGGGAAAGATGCAACTAAGAAAGAGAACTACAGACTGGTCTGCCTCAGGAACATAGACACAAAAATCCTCAATAAAATCCTAGCAAATAGAATACAGAAAATCATCAAGAAGCTCATAAACCATGACAAGGTAGGATTCATCCCAGGGATGCAAGGATGGTTCAATACTCGAAAATCTAAGTGTAATATACTATACCAGTAGAGCGAAAACTAAAAACCACATGATCAGCTCTATTGATGCAGAAAAGGCTTTTGACAAAGTCCAACACTCATTCATGTTCAAAGTCCTACAGAAAATTGGAAGAGATGGACTCTACTTCAATCTGGTAAAACCCATTTATGAAAACCCAATGGCTAACATAGTTCTAAATGGGGAAAAACTGAAATCTTTTACTCTTAGATCTGGTACAAGACAAGGATATCATATATCACCACTCCTATTCAATATAGTTCTAGAATCATTAGCTAGAGCCATTATAAAAGAGAAAGAAATAAAAGGAATAAGGTAAAGAAGTTAAATTATCATTATTTGCAGATGACATGATACTTTACTTGCAAGACCCAAAAAACTCCACTAAGAAGACTATTAGAATTAATACAGATATTCAGTAGCATAGCAGAATAAAAAGTCAGTATCCAAAAGTCAATAACATTCCTCTACACAGATGACAAACACACTGAGAGGGAAATTATAGAAACAATACGTTTTACAATAGCAGCGAAGAAAATGAAATACCTTGGAATTCATATAACTAAAGAAGTCAAAGATCTTTTCAAGGAAAATTACAGTATTCTTAAAAAAGAGATTGTAGAGGATTTCAGTAAAGGGAAAGATATTCCAAGCTCCTAGAGAGCAAGAACCAACATTGTGAAGATGGCCATACTACCAAAATTTCTATACAGATTTAATGCAATCCCTTTCAAACTACCACCAACATACCTCACAGAGCTAGAGAAATCATTCCTAAAATTTAACTGGAGCCAGAAAAGACATAGAATAGCAAAGTCAATTCTGGACAATAAAGACAAGGCAGGAGGCATTACACTTCCTGACTTGAAATTATACTACAAGGCTAGTATGATAAAATAAGCATGGTACTGGCAACAAAATAGACCTGAGGATCAATGGAATAGATTAGAAAACGCTGAAATTCCTACAAACACACTCAGCCACCTTATCTTTGACAAAGGGGCCAAACATATGCACTGGAAGAAAGATAGCCTCTTTAACAAATTGTGCTGGAAAACTGGCTCTCTACATGCTGAAAAGTAACACTTGACCCAGGTCTATCAGCATGCACTAAGCTAAAGTCAAAATGGATTAAAGATCTAAACATTAAAACAGAGACACTAAATCTCCTGGAAGAGAAAGTAGGTGGAACTCTTGAGGACATAGGGGTAGGCAAAGAGTTCATGAACAAAAATCAAATCGCATGGGAAACACTTGAAAGAATTAAGAACTAGAACCTGCTCCTATTGAGAAGTTCTTTCACATCAAAAGAGATTACCAATAGTTAAAAGTCAACCCACTAATTTGGAACAAATCATGACAAATAAGTACTCTGACAAAGGTCTGCTCTCTAGAATTTATGAAGAACTAAAAAAACACTAAGTCCCCAAATTTAAAGACCCAGTCCAGTACTGGGCATTTGAAATGAGCACACATTTCTCAGAGGAGGAAATTAAAGAAACGAATAAATATATGAAAAAATGCTCCACAGCACCAGCCATCCGTAAAATGCAAATTAAAACAACATTGAGATATCATCTCACCCCAGAAAGACTAGCTATCAGAAAGAAATCACCCAACAACAAATGTTGGAGAGGCTGTGGGGAAAAAGGAACCCTTCTCCACTGCTGGTGGAAATGTAGACTGATGCAACCATTATGGAAATCAGTATGGAGACTCCTTAGAAAAGTTGATCTGGAAATCCCCTTTAAACCAGCTATTCCTCTGCTGGGAATTTTCCCAGAGGATCTGAAAACATCATATCATAGTGATATGTGTTTACCTATGTTTATAGCAACACAATTTGTGATAGCCAAATCTTGGAAACAATCAAGATGCCCATCCCTTGAGTAATAGATGGAAAACATGTGATATATTTATACAATGGAATATTACTCAGCTATAAAGAATGATAAACTCAAAGCCTTAGTTTCCCTAGTATAAGAACTCAAAAGAAGAAATACAAGTAGAAAGGTATAATCCAAGTAAAAGGAAAGCAGGATCTCGAGCACTAATCAATCACGACAGGGAAAGGAGAAGAGCTAGAAAACATGATCATGTCAAGCCATACAGTTATATGTAGAAGATGAGCAAAGCAATGATCCTGAGAATCTCCAGAAGATTTTTGAATCTAGCAGTTAATTGGAAAGATTCTAACCCTGACTAACTATATGTACTGATACCTGTGAACTAAGCAACTGCACTGAAGATGGTAATCTTTAATAGCAGGTTCATGCTTGGAGTGCCTGTCCTTCTGGTCTTCTGAATACGGGCTGCTTGTCGTGATTTGCCAGTTGCTGCTGTGCTGTCTCTCGTGTAGATTATTGTTCAAAAAGAAGGGGGTGGTAAATGAAGGCAAGAGACAGGAAAGGAATATTGTGGGAGTGTCTTGCTTCAAGGTTGTATATGGTTAGATTTTTGGACTTATGTGTAGCCATAAGAAGTATATAATTCTTTATGCCTATTTTTTAAAATATATGCTAATTTTTAAATGTTTTTTCATCATATTCTGTAGGGACTTAAAGTTAACATATCAATACCTGATGAAAAGTACCTGTTCCATGTTCTGCCTAAGATGTTTGATTTTCAGACAGATAGTGAGGTTAAGCTTAACAACCTAGGTTGTATGGTAATAACAATAAGCTTCTCTTCTGGAGACCTAACAACCTAAGTTTGCAGACCAAAAATTAGATGAAAAGGAGGGCCACAGGGAAAGCCAACATTTTTGCCCTAGCCTTCTAAGGTCAATTAAGACTCAGGACATATGAGAACTTGTACTGTACTGTCATGTAACTCAGTAGTGTCCCAAATTTTCTGATCAAGGAGATTATGAGGCCAAAGAGGAAAGTGATCGATGATGTAGAGTGTGCCTAAGGAGAGTTACATGGAGAAAAAACATTCTCTTAGCCTTTCATAGAGAGCACATTGGCTAAGCAATTGCCGTGGCTCATCCACATGGCTGGTACTGACAGTAGATCTACAATCTGAGGTACAGGATTTCAGGATAAATCCTGAGGGGATTTCACTGACCTTATCAGATCCAAAAGCTACAACTCTTGTTGCATAGGTCTGGCTTTATCTTGGTCTTAACCATCCACCAGAAAAGTATGAAAACGAAGTATAAGAAGTAAAACCCATGGTATTATTTTGAGCTGTCGGTGACTCAGGTCAACAATTTCTGACACTGCCAGTCAAGCGGAAGATCCAATACTATTATGGACTACTGAACTCTTTTATAATATTTTGCTGAGTTAACACATCTATAATATTCAAATGATGGAACTAAACAAATAGGGGATAAAGATGAATGTCCATTTTCTATCTGTGTATTGAAATGTTTAGGATAGATATATAGTTTCATTCTCCTAATGAATAGAGGCATTTGTTGTAATAGTGTTTCTTAATAGGATATCATGTCGGCATCTCATACAGTAAATAACCACTAGGAAGAGAGTATGTAATCTGTTAATTATTGAAACTGTCATACCAATTTGATTTGATACTATCTCTTTGCTGTTTATCTCTCAATAAAATTATGGAAAAAACAATAAAAATTGTCCAAAATAAAAATAAAGAAAATATTATAGATCAGTAATAATAGTTCACTGTATCAAAACCAAGAAACTTATATTCATATAATTTGAAAATGTCAAGTTAGAAAGGAGTAACCAATAAATATTTAAAGATTTAAAATTTCTGAATTTAGTTCAACTTATAATACCATATTTCAAAGAAAAATGAACCTTCTGCCCAAGAAATGTAAATAAAATACCAAGATACACAAAAATGAAATTGACCAAAACTTATTGTAAAGAAAAAATATCATTAAAGTGTATGCATTAAAAATATTAGCTATGAAAGAACATAATTAAAAAGCATCTTATTCCACATTAGAAAGAAAAAGGGACCAAGTGTGTAAGAACCTAGAGTAATTACAGAACTGAAAGAAATAATCTACCCTCTTTGAATTTTATACTTAGCAAACATACCTTTGAAAAATAAAGATTTTCTAGTTATACAAACTTGAAATATTTTAATACCTCCGGAAGTATCATATAAGAAATAACAAAGAACATAATTCTTAAGGCAAGAGACGTTGCAGTATGCTCCTGGATGGACAATAAAGACCTCTGAATGTGACAGTTATGCAGGACTATATAAAACATATTCAATGAATCCTTATTTAAAGCTCATTGCAGATTTCTATGAAACGGTACCAATCTTATAGTGGGTTATACATGTATTTTTTTTAAACATGTGTGTGTGTTTGTATAAAAGAAAGGGAAGAAGAAATATAAAGTCAACAGAAAATGGAAATATACTTTTTAGAGTTTCTAATACTAGGAGAAGATATCATACTATGTCTTTTAAATAAATTGTAGGTCAAAGATATAGTATAAATCTAAGAAAAAAATTAAAATTAAGCAATATTCAGAAAATTAAATGCTAATTAGAAATTAAATTTTTCAAAACATTTGAACTAAGAAAAAGTTTTCATGATAGCAAAGAAGTACCAAGAGTAAAGCATAAGATAAATACTGGAATGGAAAATAAATGACCACCACTTCTAACCATTTGAGGATATGATATCGCACAAAGTGGTAGTGTGTTGTGGACATGCATAATGACCATGACTGTTACTGGTGGCCAGACGTCATTTGTGGGACTGAGGTACAGCTATTTCTTCAAAATCTACCCTGTAGACTCAGATGGAATCATGACCCATAGGGTGGAAGAGAAGTCCATTTGTAAAGTGTGCTGATGGAAATATTTTTCTGCTGAACACAAAAGAATAACTGAAAGACTACTGTTGTATAGTATGAAAGGCTCTTATTCTCCTGTGTTTAATGGTTTGCCCTATTTGGTGGGTTCATTCCATTCTCATTCATGGGGCTGTGATCAATTTTTCCCCCTCTAGAACATCCTTTAGTAGTCTGCGTAGACTTGGCTTTGTCATCATGAAATTCTTTAGTTGTTCTTTGTCATGGAAATATTTCACTTCTCCATTATATTTGAAAGAGAGTTTTGCAGGATAGATCAGTCTGGGTTGGAATTTGTTTTCTTGCAAGACTTGAAATACTTTGCTCCATGTTCTTCTTGACTTGATGGTTTGTGAAGAGAAATCTGCCGTTATTCTGATGGGTTTTCCTTTAAATGTGATCTGTTACTTTTCTTTAGCGGCTTTTAGTATACTGTTCCTGTGCTGAATTTCTGGGATCTTGATTATTATATATCTGGGTTTGGTTTTAACTGGGTTGATGTTATTTGTAGTTGTATAGGCTTCCTTTACCTGAATGTCAGATTGTTGCCCAATATTTGGGAAGTTTTCTGCTATTACTTCTGCCCATATACTTTTTATATCATTTGTATTGACTCCTTCCTTCTCATCGATGCCTATTAGTCTCACATTGTTCATCTTTGCATCGTCCTGCAGGTAATGAATTATTTTTCCTGTATCCTAGTTGTTTTTTTTTT
>NW_004524890.1:577158-581905 GCF_000260255.1 Octodon degus | reverse complement strand
GATGCGGACATGATATCCTATTTACAAACACCATTAGAACAAATCACTCTATTCATTAAGAGAATGTAACCACATATCTATCCTAACCACTTTGAATACACAGATACAAAATGGACATTCATCTGTATACCCTTTTTTTGTTAAGTTCCGTTATTTGAATATTATAGGTGTGTAAACTCAGCAAAATATTCTAAAAAGAGTCCAGGAGCCCATAATAGTATTGGGTCTTCTGCTTGACTAGCAATGTCAGAAATTATTGACATAAGTCCCCTTACAGCTCAACATAACAGCATGGCTTTACTTCTTGCATTCGTTTTTATACTTTTCTGCTGGATGGTTAAGACCAAGGTAAAGCAGGACCTATGCAACAAGAGTTGTAGCTTTTGGGGGCCAAAGAGGAAAGTGATTGATGAGGCACATGGAGAGAAAACATTCTCTCAGGCTTTCACAGAGAGCACATTGGCCAAGCAATGGCCATGACTCATCTACATGGATGACACTGACAAAGGTTCTACAATCTGAGGTACAGGATCTCAGGATAAATCCTGAGGGGATTTTACTGACCTTATCAGACCCAAATGTCACAAATTTCTTCAGCTTATTGTATGTTAGTATTTTATTTCTCCATTAATGCTGAAAGATAATTTTGCTGGATACATCAATGTGGGTTGCAAGTTG
The DNA here is from genome assembly GCF_000260255.1 of Octodon degus. Lineage (NCBI taxonomy): Eukaryota > Metazoa > Chordata > Mammalia > Rodentia > Octodontidae > Octodon > Octodon degus. The sequence goes on along the minus strand of NW_004524890.1, from coordinate 581,227 downwards.
GGTTTTTTCAGGGATTGAAATGCTTCACCCCAAGCCCTCCTTGACTTAAGGGTTTGTGTGGAAAGTCTCCTGTGATTCTGATGGGCTTTTCATTATAGATGATGTGCTTCTTTTCTCTGATAGCTTTTAATGTTGTGTGCTCTTGGGCTGAATTTCTAGAATCTTAACTATTGTATGCTTTTGTATAGATGTTTTGTTCATGATTAATTGAAGTTCTGTATGTCCCAATTAATTGTATGTCAGTTTCCTTTTCTATGCTTAGGAAGTTTTCTGCTATTACTTCTCAGAACAGTTTTTTTCTCAATGTCTTTTGTGCTGACTCCTGCATTTTCATTCACTTCACTCAGTCTTATATTGTTCTTCTTTGCATCATCTTACAATTGTTCAATTGTTTTTACTTGGTCCCTTGCTATTTTTAAGAGGCCTTGGTTTTTGTGATCACTAAGTTTGGTTCTGTCTTCCAGGTCTGATACTCTATGTTCACTTTCTTTCACATGGTTTTGCAAATTTTCAGTGGAATTTTTAATTTCCTAGATATCCATTTGAGTCTGTTTCATGGATTCCATTTCTTTGTTTGTATTCATAGTTTCCATTATTTTTCTATGGCCCATTTTTTATCTATGTGTACTCTAAATTTTCTGAGCAAGTCCTTCATTATGGTCATCATCTCTTTTTTCACCTTTGAGATTGTTTCCATTTTGATATGCCTTCTATAGCCTCATGCACATATTTTTTCTTTCTTCTACTGTCATTCCTGTGAATTCATGTGGATGGCTTCTGTATTCCTCTATCTATCTCATTGTCCCCCGCATATGTCCTTGGTGGGCTAGAAGTCTAGAATTACATTTTGCTTCTGTGTCTTGTCATTTTGTTTTAATTCTTTCCTTTCTTCTGTATTTATTTTAATGCTTTTTTCTGTGTTGTTTATATTTTTCTGAAGTTAGATAACTATAACTGGCCTGAAAGCTTCCCTAGGAAACATCTATTGCACTACAATGTTCTTTAGGTGTAGCTGGATATTCTTCTTTGTGTCTATCCCAAATCCTATCTTCCCAATTTATTAGGGATGACTCATTGCTATCTATTTGGCTCAGCACCCAGTCCTTTGGGGACTTATTCCTATGGGGATGATTGTGATCCCAGATGATCACAGTATTATCATATAAAGGTGAACATCTGAGTATAACGAGTATGGCATCTTGGCTAATGTAGTACATTAACAATGTCATCAAGTGTAGTATTGTAGCTGCTAATCTGTGGTAACTGCTAATTTGATGCAATGTGTCTAGTTATCCAACAACCTCTCACACCAGGAATTTGTGTGCTGTGGTTTACTACTTGATTGGGTGATTTTACCTTCTGAGGAAGGCAAATTTAAGTGGAATAGGTAAGAAAATGGAGCAATAAGTAGAGTAGCAGCAAGGTTGAAGAATTAAGGATGACCACCCAAATTTTGTCAAACTGCAGAATAGGACAGGAGAAAATGAATGAAGAAAAAAGCAAAAGAAATTCAAGGCTAAACGTACAGACTACAGAGTGGTCATTATCCTCTAAATCTCAGAGAATATTAAAAGACTGATGAAGAAAGAGGTAGGACAGAGAAAACAAATAATAAAAATCAAACCGTACACAACTCTCCCAATCTAAAAAAACTTTGAAAAATAATTTTAAAAAATTCTTCTTTTGTTCCTACTTCTGTGTTAGTTTCAAATCTAAGCCAGAATCTATACTGAATAATTCTGCCAGATCTGTAGTAAGATTACTGCTGAGTGCAAAGTTAGTAGTGGACACACCACTGACTCCTCTTTTGGAATTGGTTATAGAGCCAGGGGAGTTCCCTTCAGCCAACCAAGGCTGTTTGCCTGATGGTTGCTTGGTGGGTGATGGTGTCCATGTTTTTCTGAACCAAGTGCCAGGGGCAGTGCCCTTGTCCTGTGGCAGGTGAGGATGCTGCTTCTAGCATTTTGCAGTTAGGGCTAAGGACTGGCTTTTCGAGTATAACTGATTGGAGTCTTGGTTTCAGCTCTTATTTCTCAGCTAGTTTCTACACAGTCTACTAGCCAACTGCTGGCTGTCTGTTGTGAGACTGACTCTTCGCTCATTCCTCTCCCACAACTTGGCACTGAAGTAACCCCAAGGCTGTTATTCTGCTAGAATTTGGGTCTCCAGCAATTTAAGATAAAATTTGAGATAAAATTTCAGTTTTATGGAAAAATGTAAACCAAAATTATATAACACAGTAATAGAAGAATAGCAGTTAATACATTACATATTGTTATCTTTAAAGTAGTTACTCAGAGTACAAGACATGGGCATAGAAAGTTTCAAGCTAACAATTGATACTTTATTTATACATTATTGATGGGAATATAAAATGCAGACACATGTACACAGAAAAGCATTTAGAAATTTCCAGATAGAATTCTTAATAACCAAAAAGTTGAAACAATCCAAATGTTGACCTGATAAAGAGGTGAACAAAATGTTAACATACACACAGTGTAATATCTTATTCAGTTATAAAAAGAGGTTTACTATTTATTTATCTTGTCATATGCAAATAAATCTTTAGCAACATTAGGGTGAGTAAAAAAACACCAGTCACAAAATTCATATGTGATTCCATTTATCTGAAATGCTCAAGATGTACACAAAGATTAGGAATTTCTGGGGAACAGCACAGGGAAGTGGTAGAGTGTTTCTTTTTGAAGTGATATAAATGTTCTGGAATTACTAATGATAGTTATATAACTCTGTGAACATACTAAAATCACAGAGTTATATATTCTGAATAGATTGTGTGGCATGTTAATTTTATTTCAATATAGCTTGAATAAATGTGTAGATCCTTAGGTAACAAAGAACTTAGAAAATTTATTGGTCCCGCGAGGTGTGGTGGTACAGACCTGTAATCCCACTACAGGGGAGCCTCAGCCAGACGACTGCTATAAGTTCAAGGCCAGTTTAGACTGTATAGTGAATTCAAGGCAGTCTGAACTATACACTGAGACCTTGTTTCAAAAGAAAAAAAAAACAATGCTCCCAATTTATCTTACAAGAAATATTAAGTGAATGACAATGGAAAAAAATGACAAAAGAAACCAGAAAAAACTTTAAATACATGGAAATTAAATGACACCCTACTCAGCAACCAATGGGTCACAGATGAAATTAAACAAGAGATTCAACAATATCTACAACTCAATGAAAATTCAAGCACAACTTATCGTATGTAATTTATGGGATACAATTAAAGTAGTTCTCAGAGGGAAATTCATAGCTGTGAACTCACACATTAGGAAAACAGCATGGGAACAAATAACTACCCTAATGCTGGACCATCAACAACTTCAAAAGGAAGAGCAAACCAAACCCAGAGCCCGAAGACGGGAGGAAATCATAAAGATTAGAGCAGAAATTAATTCAATTGAGACAAAAAAAAAAACAATTCAAAGAATTAAAAAAGCAAAAAGCTGGTTCTTTGAAAGACTAAATAAAATTGATAAGCCCTTAGCTAACCTCATCAAACAGAGGAAAGAAAAAATTCAAATACAAGCAATAAGGACTGAAAACAGTGTAATTACCACAGATTCAGTGGAAATTCAGAAGATTATCAATAGCTACTTTGAGAATCTTTACTCTCACAGAATAGAAGACACTGAAGAAATGGACAGATTCCTAGAAATGTACAAATTACCACAACTGAATCGAAAAGATATAACCACTCTCAACAACCCAATAACAGCCAATGAAATACGAGATGTAATTAAAAACCTACCGGCAAAGAAAAGTCCAGGTCCGGATAGATTCACAGCTGAATTCTACATTTACAGAAGATCTAGTCCCTACACTCCTCAAACTCTTCCATGAAATTGAAAAGGAAGCAATCCTCCCAAAATCATTCCTGGAGGCAAGTATTATATTAATACCAAATCCGGGGAAAGATGCAACTAAGAAAGAGAACTACAAGCCTATCTCCCTCATGAACATAGATGCCAAAATCCTCAATAAAATCCTAGCAAATAGAATACAGCAAATCATCAAGAAGATCATACACCATGACCAGGTA
>NW_004524890.1:542914-566991 GCF_000260255.1 Octodon degus | reverse complement strand
CTGAGCCCTCTCCCTGGCCCCTAATACTTCTTTGATTATAGTTATCACTACTTCTTTTAGTTCAGAAATTATTTCTGATCTGATTTCTTCTATACCTTTCTTCATTTGTTTCTTTATTTCCAACACTATTATTTCACAGATATCAGGTGTGTGATTTCCAGTTTCCTCAGTGCTAGTGTCTTCTGCAATTGCACTGGGTCGACTCCGAGCCTGAGACTGCATTTTGTTCCTTCTCTTTGTCATTTTGTGTACTACTGTCTTCTGACCTTTGGTGTAGAGCTTAGATAGAGTTATTACCTTGGCACCAGATCCAGATCTGTGAAGTTCAGATTCCTCCAGGTGGGTGTTGTTTGGATCTGGCTGCTGTGCTCCGCTTCTTTCTGCTGCAGCAGTTGGAGTTGAATCCTTTGTGTCACTCTGGCAAGATGTTCTGTTCCTTAGTCAGCTGGGTGGGTCTTGCTACTAGCCTCTTTGCAGGGAGTTCTACTGAAGGGTTCTGCGCTGGACCTGCACTCTGGGTCAAATGGGGATCTAGTGGGCCTCGGGTGGTCTCATTCACACTCCGGACCTGCGTTCTGGGTCAATTCAGGATCCGACGGCCCCAGGTCCTCTCACTGGCTGGACCTGGGCTCTGGGTCAATTCAAGATCCGGTGGCCCCAGTGGTCTCCTTCTTCTTCTTCTTTTTTTTTTTACTCTTTTATTTATTTGATACAGGGTCTCTCTACATAGTTCAGACTCATAGTGATCCTCGTGTCTCAGCTTCCCCAGCAGTGGGATTACACGTGTGTGCCACCACACTCAGTTTCAGTGGCCAGCACAGCGTGGGGCCCAGGATAGCATTCCATACCAGGGATCAAACCTGGGTCATTGCACTTGCCAAGCAGATGCTTAGAGCACTAAGCTATCTCCCAAGCTCCAAGAGAGTACTTTCTTGATTTTGGTTTGGGCATAGATTTCTTAGATACAACAGCCAAAGCACAACTCATTCAATATATGTGTTGGATTTGAGGAAAACACTGTACAAAGCTTGCTTGCATTTTAAAAGCCACCACTGTGAAACTGAAAAGGAGCCACACATGATGGCACATGTCTCTTATCTCAGCACTAAGGAGGCAGAGGCAAGAAGATTGAATTCAAGGTCAGCCTAAGTTGTACTATATAGCAAGTTGAAGGTCAGCTTTGACTGCTATTTCTCAATGGCCCCCATCCAAAAAAAAATAAAAACAAAACAAAACGATTTTTAAAAAGACACAGATAGGATAAATATTTACAAATCATATGTCTGGTGAGGAATTTGTATTCAGAATATATAAAGAACTCTTAATACTCTAGAAAACAGCACAGTTTTAAAATGAGTAAGACATACAAATGGACATTTCACCAAGGAAGATGCAGGACTGAAATACAAATATATAAAAGAATTGTCAAGCTCAGTAATTATAAGGCAATACAAAATTAAACTATAATGAAATAGCCATGTATTTATAATATAATAAAAAGAATAATAGAAACAAAAATTCCTCCTAAGCTGGGCATGATGACATATGCCTGTAATCCCTGCACATGGGAGGCTGATGCAGAAGGATTGCTGTGAGTTCAAAGCCAGCGAGAGCTACATAAGGAGACCCTGTCTCAAAAAAACAAATTCATTCATACAATCCTGGTAGAAATGAGATGGTATAGCTACTTTGAAGGTTAGTTTTCCTTGAAGAAAAAATTCTGCAGTGCTGAGGATGAACCCAGGACCTTGCATATGCTAGGCATGTGGATCTACCATTGAGATACATCCCCAGCCCTGGTTTGGCATTTTATTTTTTTAAAAATTAATAAATCATATGACTCATTTCATTCCCTCATTAATCATCTCTCCAAGAACATGAAAAGATAATGCCTATAGAAAAACCTCACACACAAATATTCATGGAAGCAGTAATTATAGTAGCCAAAAGGTTAAAATAATCTATCAACTGGTAAATGGATAAGCACAGTGTCGTATGAAATGCCTATGGCTGGACGAGGTGGCACAGGCCTATAATCCCAGCTGAGACAGAAGGATCAATTTGACTTCAAGCCATCTGGGCTATATAGTGAGTGAAACCCTGTCTCAAAGACAAAAAGAAAAAAGAAAAAGAAAATACAAACAGACAAACCTATAGACATAGAAATTAGATTTATGTGTTCGTTCTAGGGTGAGAATGATATCCTGCACATGAGGGACCTGTTGAGGACAGTGTAAATATTCGAAAACTTAATTGTGACAGTTGCACTACTCTTTTTTTTTTTTTTTTTTTGTTGGAACCGGGGATTGAACTCAGATCCTTGTGTTTGCCAGTCAAGCACTTATCCTACTGAGCCATCTCCCCGGCCCCACTACTCTTAATTTACAGTGTAAATGTTCAAAAATTCAGTTGTGATAGTTGCACTATTAATTTACTAAAACTCATTGAATTATGGTGCTGTTATAATGGAAAGATTTTGTATTTAAATTATATCTTAAACCTTTCACTTTGAGACAAAGTCTCACTATGCAGTACAAGCTGGCCTTGAACACACCACGTAGCCCAGACTGGCCTCAAACTCACTGTGATCCTCCTGCTACAGCCTCCCAAGTGCTGAGATCACAGGCATGTGCCACCATGCTTGTTCATCACCATAGGTTTGAGGCCAGCCTGGACTACATAGTTTGTTCAAGCTGGCTGGACAACTTAGTAAGACCCTACCTCAAAAGAAAAAAGTGAAAAATATGTCATGTTGAATAAAATAAAGTAGATACAATATTCTGTATATAATATGAAAGAAAAAATTAACATTTGACTTGCTAGGAGGAAAGAAGCCAAAATCATAACAATCTTAACTGTGATAATTTCTGAATGAATGATAATGGTATGAATTTCAGCATCTTATTTTTGCCTTTATACATTTTTTTCTCTTAGCACTTATATTTGCTGAATGAGAATAAACATAAACTTTTATAATCAGAATGAAATTGTAGGCAAGATAGCTCAGCAGACTAAACAGCTGCTTAGGCAAGCACAAGGACTGGGGTTCAAAACTCGGTACCACATGCCCCACCAGCCCTGCCCCCAGGTCATGCTGAGCCAGTGACGGAGTCCAGGTGTGGTGGTACACGCCTGTAATTGCAGCACTGGGGAGGCTGAAAAAAACGGGAGGATCACAATGAGTCTGAGCTGCATAGAGAGACACTGTACCAAACATATATATGTATATATATTTGGGGGGGGCAGAACCAAGGATTGAACTCAGGCCCTTGAGCTTGCCAGACAAGCGCTTATTCTACTGAGTTACCTCCCCAACCCCCCAAATACATTGTTAAAAAAGAATAAAATTGTAAATGCCATTTAAAATTAAAAGAAATGGAGTGAAAAGAAATACTGTCAAAATTTAAAGCATATGTAAAATTTAAATTAGTATGCTATTAAAATAAATACAGAATAAATAGGATAGAAACAGGCCTTTATAAGTAAGAGAATTTAGTACTATATCTGATAAAAGAGGAGTTTCCCAAATGTAAGGTAAGAATTATACCATAAATGGTTCAGTTACAAGTGGTAACCAAGAATAGTTATTGTGCTGGGCACTATGCTAAATGCTTTTACATGGTTGTCCTCCTTTATTTTGTATAGACTTTTAACTCATAGATAGAATTATACCCATTGTAGAGATAAGCAAACTGAATATCCTAGCAGTTAAAGTAGTTTTAGAATCTCACAGAAAAAAATAGTAAAACCTCAATTCCAGCTTAAGATGTCAGCCTCCATGCTTGAATTCTTTTTCACTATATGATATGTATATAAAGTTCCTAGTAAGGTGTCTAAAATATCAGAGACATTTACTAAATTTTATACATATGAATAGCCTATACTGGCATTTGCTGCATAAAGGAAAATATGCAATACTTGTGTGTAGTATGCACAATAAAGGAACTGCTGCTGATAATAATCAGGTTTTTATTTTGAGACAGGGTCTTGCCTTGTGATTCAGGCTGGCCTCTAACTTGCATAGATCTTCATGCTCCAGCCTTATAGCCATGTATCACCTGGCCCAGCTAATAATGGTGTCATTTTGACATTGAGTTTGAGGAAGTTCTTAGGGAAATACGTACCAGTATAGTTTTGTCAGAGAAAATTCCCAATGAAAGAATGTAATTTGCAAAATAGCACATGTTGTGCTGGGGATATAGCTCAGGAACAGAAGCAACTGCCTGGCAACTGCAAGGCACTGAGTTTGCTTATCTCTACAATGGGTATAACTCTACCTATAAATTAAAAGTCTATACAAAATAAAGGAGGACAACCATGTAAAAGCATTTAGCATAGTGCCCAGCACAACAGCCATTCTTGGTTACTATTTGTAGCTGAACCATTTTTGGTGTAATTCTTACCTTACATTTGGGAAACTCCTCTTTTATCAGATATAGTACTAAATTCTCATACTTATAAAGGCCTGTTTCTATCCCATTTATTCTGTGTTTATTTTAATAGCATACTAATTTAAATTTTACATATGCTTTAAAATTTGATAGTATTTCTTTTCACTCCATTTCTTTTAATTTTAAATGACATTCAAAAAAAGGTATCCATTGAGTATCACTAAATATTGGTTAAATAATCATTATTTCCTGGCATCCTATTTCAGAGCCTCATACTCCTCTGACTCATTGTATTCTATATATTTTATGTCTCAAAATTGGGGCCAGGGAGATGGCTCCTTAGAATAAATGCTTCCCTGGCAAGCACAAGGGCCTGAGTTCAGTCCCTGGTTACACACGCACACACACACACACACACACACACACACACACAAACATCATGCATTGGATATCACTAAATATTGGTTAAATAATCATCATTTCCTGGTATCCTATTTCACAGCCTCATATTCCTCTGACTCATTGCATTCTATATATTTTATGTCTCAAAATCCAGTCAATGCTAGCTGAACAGCAGTGCTGACTCAAAGATGAAGCTCAGCATTTGCTTTATAAAATCCTTACATTGACTCATTTGTTCAACACATTTACTTTGTGTCCACTCTATCATGCATTAGACTGTTAGATATTTAATTTCATACTGACATTAAAGTCTAGACTAAATTAAACAGAAACCTCTAATCTCTAGCAAATTAAGCTTTTCCTCTTTTTGTTTTTTTAACACACTCATTATGCAGTTCAGGTTGGCCTTCAACTCACTCATGTAGCTGAGGCTGGCCTGGAACTCATAGCAGTTCTCCTACCTCTGTCTCCCTAGTGTTCAGATTATAAGTATGTGCAACTATGCCCAGCAGGATTTTCTCCTCTTATAGAATGTTCTCCAAATTTCTGAGGTATATTTACTCAATAAATCCTTAGAGTCCCCAGAACAATTTGTAAAATCATACTCTTTGGTATATGCTTACCTGTCTCCCACACTTCACTTCTTGAAGTCAAATTTTTTTACATGGCATTCAAGATATGACTGGTAGAATTATACTTTAGAAGATTTGTGTGTGTGTGTGTGTGTGTGTGTGTGTGTGTGTGTTTGATTGTTTTTGGCATGACCTGATGGGTACATTCAGTTATTCTCTGCAATTTATCAGTATCTACTCTATACCTTGTACTATAATACAGAATTCTGAACAAATACAGATAATAAGCAAAAATTTTCAGGGGCAAACTATCAAAGTTCTAGGCCTAATGCAAAATCATCTGAGCACTTGAAAACAGTATGCATTTGTTCCAGGCTGGCTAGATAGCTCAGCAGACTAAAGCGCCTGCTAAGGCAGAGCCCAATAGCTGGGATTCAATCCCTGGCATGCTGTGCCAGTCCCACCAGCAGGGCACACTGAGATGACAATTGAGACTGGGCATGGTTGTGCATGCCTGTAATCCCAGCACTTGGGAGGCTGAAAACAGGAGAATCACCATGAGTCCAATGTATGTAGTAAGACTCTGAACACCCTGCACTAAATACCAAAAAAAAAGTGTTTGCAAAATCAAACATTTAATCCTTATTTATTTTTCAAATTTCTGGCTTTAAGCAGATTTTAAGTATATTTTACAAGTGGTAGTTTGATTGTACTTGTGTTCATTTTCTTCTATTTTTGCTTTACATTTTGCCAACCATTAAGATGGAAATGTTTACCAAAAAAAAAAAATGTCAGGCATGTCAGTGCACACCTGTAATCCCAGCACTGAAGAAACTGAGGCAGGAGGCTCACTATGGGTTCAGGCCCAGCCTGGCCTACAAAGTGAGTTCAAGGCCAGCCTAAACTGCATAGTGAAAACCTGTCTCAAAAAAGACCAAAAGAAAAAAGGAAAATGTTCAAGAAATGAACAAAGTTAAATCAATGAACTACAAGATAGAAACAATATAGCATACAAAATTATTTTTAAGGCAAAAGACATTTAAAAATATTTTATGTATTTATAAAAAGTTATAAGCTATGAATTATCTGCTAAATAATATACCTTCAAAGAATATAAAACAAGTCAGATGCAGTGCTACATGCCTGTAATCTCACCTCTGAGGGATGCTAAGGCAGGAAGGTTGCAAGTTTTGAGTCTCACCAGGGCCATTTATCAAGACTCTGTCTAGGGCTGCGGAGATAGCTCAGTACAATAAGTGCTTGCCTGGCAAGTTCAAGGTCATGAGTTCAATCCCTAGTACCGCCAAAAAAAAAAAAAAAGACTAAGGACCGGTGAGATAGTTCAGCAAACTAAGCACCTGCTTAGGCAAGCACAGGGACCAGGGTTCGATCCCCAGCACCACATGTCTTGCTAGCCCCGCTTCCCAGTGCACTGAGTGGGCCACTGAGACCAGGTGTGGTGGCATGTACCTGTAATCCCAGCCTTGAGGAGGCTGAAAACAGGAGGATCACTATGAGTCCAAGCTGCATAGTGAATTAAAGGAGTTGGAAAGATGATTCAGTCATGAAGACCCCTGGTTCATTCTCCCCCAAAATATAAATCAAATCATAAAATATGAATAAATTTTCCAAGTGAAAAAAGTACAGAAGGAGAAAGAAAGTATTTTGGGTGGCTGGGGAGATGGCTCAGTATAATAAATGCTTCCCTGGCAAGCACAAGGGTCTGATTTCAATCCCCAGTTCCGCCAAAAAAAAAAAAATTAAAAAATTAAAAAAGTATTTTGGGCAAAGAGATTTTGTGGGCCCTAAGGTGTCCAATCATTGAGAATTTTGTTCCTAAAGAATCAGTAGGGTTTATTATCACATCCTGTCATCTCAGAATCTTCCTGGAATTCAAAGAAATAAGTCTGGGCCTCAAGAAAGAATAATTATTGTGGCACTATCCAGGATACTTTGATCATTCCAGGTGAGGAAACAGTATCTCAGACAGGTTCCTAGAGTTCAAGCCACACTGTCTGGCTACTGTGCTCCTTTATTGTAGTAGTAGTATTTGGGTCATAATCCCCAGGAACACATCCTATGTACCACTCAGAAAAGACCAATTTCTGGGATGATGATGGAGTGATGAACAGTAGAAGAACAGTCTAAGATTGGAATATAGCAATGTGATGAACAGAAGAAGGAGGGAGGTGGGCCTTAGGGACCCAGCAAGGATCTGAAGAAAGTATTGAACCCCATGAAAATGAAGAGGCCTCAGCACAGAAGAAGGAGGTGACAAGCAGTGCTTTGTCCCTGAGCCCTGACTCATTGTGTGGGAGGGGAGCCAAAACCTGCAGACCTACAAGGAATACTGGCAACCCCAGAGGCCTCCAGAGAGAGATGCACCAGTGGAATGGAACAGTGGATACAGCATATGGTGGTGGCTGGTGAGTTACTCAGGTTCAAATGTCCACCAGGAGAGGGAGATTGGCTGGTTACCATTTTGGAAAGGGGCCAATTGAGCTTGAAAGTTACAGAAGTTGTGGGCTGGTTCCATCTAATGGTGCCCAATGTTACAGTAAGATGGAAATGAGTTAAAGTCAGTAGGAGATCAAGGAGCCAAATTAATCCAATGGAGAGCCAAGGTCAAGCCAGAAGGAAGCACACCAGGTGTTGCAGGCTAAACAAATCAGGTACAAGCCTCATGGCCAGAAACAAACTTGAACTTCAGGAGAACTAAAGATGAAGGTTTACTGGGATTATCCACCCCAGCACAATAAATCTATGGCTAGCTTTCTGTGATTGATCAACACTATCTACCAGTGACAGCAGATACACACCCTGAAGTGGACATTTTTTTCTTCTTATATATTTTTCCCTTTCTGATTATTTTTTGTTTTTGTTTTTTTTTCATTATTTTATTTTTATATGAGTGTGAACATTGTTTCTAATTTTTGTACTTAGTATTCTGTTCTCTTTGTTTGACTTCTCTGTTTCCCTTCACCTTTCTTCACCAGTTTCCCAAAGTAGGTACTCTTCCAGTCTTTCAGCCTTGCTCCTAATCTCTCCCTCTTTTTTTATTTCTCTATTTCTCCCAATATTCTCCCCTCACGGTAAAATGCCTATATTGAGGTCATATTTACTATATACATTTTTATTGGTATTAGATTTTCTTATTTAACTACAAATATAGTTCATGTGGTTAAAGGTGATAATTTAACAGTTACCCCAGTTTGTCATTTTTTAGGCTGTGTTTGATGCTGTTGTTATTGCTGATTCTACTTCTTTAGGAAAGGTAACATAATTGTTTAATTGGTTGTTCTTCATGGTATGCCAAGACTGAGATTGCCTATAGGTCATATCATAGGCCACACTGCCAATGAACCAGGGGCTAAGACAACTAGGCATCAAATATTCATCCCCAATAAATTCAAGACAAAAAAAGAGATAGCCCAGATGATATAAAAAACCTGTTAACAGAAGTAACAGCAGAAAACCTCCCAAGCCTGAAAAAAGAATCTGATATATAGGTAAGTGAGACATGTATGTAGAACTCCAGTTATCCATGATCAAAAAAAAGTTATACCAAGGCATATAATAATCAAGATTCCAGAAATTTACTAAGCACTTTCTTAGGTAAGTGCAGGGACCGGGGTTCAATCCCAGCACCACATGCTGTACTAGCCCCACCCTCAGGCACATCAAGCCAGCCACCAAGACAGGGTGTGATGGCACATGACTGTAATCCCAGTGCTGGGGAGGCTGAACACAGGAGGATCACTATGAGTCCAAGCTGCATAGTAACACCCCATACCAAATACAAAATAAAAGATTCCAGAAATTCAAGAAAAGAATAGAATATTAAAAGCTGTTACAGAAAATAAGATAATCACCCATAAAGGAAAGCACATCACAATTAAAACAGACTTCTCAGCATAAACCCTCAAGAGAAGAAGAGCTTAGAGTACAGTATTTCAAGCCCTAATGAAAACAATCTCCAACCCAGTTTCATGTTCCCCACAAAAATATCTTTCAAAATTGATGAAGAAGTAAGATACTTACATGACAGAGAACAACCAAACAAATTCAGGACCAAGTAATTTGACAAAGGTTGAAAAAAGGGGAATCAACAATAGGAAAATAATAAGATGAGGATAAGTCAGTACAAACAATTATAACCATGAATGTTAATGGTCTTAATTCACTAATAAAAGAAACAGTCTGGCAGAATGGACAAAGATGCAATATCCAACAATATGCTACATACAAAAAACACATTTAACTCAAAAAGTAATTCATAGACTGAAAGTCAACTAATGGAAAACAATACCCCATGTGATAGGAGCCCAAAAAAATGTAGTGATAGCTCTTCCATTTCCAGGCAAAATGGTGTTTAGGTCATGGCTGACTAAGAGAGACAAATACATCCCTATAAAGGGAACAATCCATGAGGAAGAAATAATAATCATAAATATATATTGCAGCAAATATCAGAGCAGCCAGCTATATAAAATATTAATAGACATGAAAAATAAAATAAGTACAAATACAATTATAATGGGGGACCTTAATACCCCATTGTCACAAGTAGATCATTACAAAAAATTAAACACAGAAATATCAGAACTGAACCAACTTTTTAAATAAATGGACATAGTAGATGTCTCCAGAGTGATCTACCTCACAATTGCAGAATATACATTCTTCTTAGTTGCACATGGGACATTCTCCAAATTGAACACACACTAGCTGAGAGAACATGCTTAAGTAAATGCAAAGGAATTGAAATGATCCTGTGGACATTATCAGACCATAGTGCAATGATATTGGAAATCAAGGACAAAGAAACCACAAAAATTTCACAAATTCATGAAACTTAATTAACAACCTACCAAACAAGTGAAGAAATTAGACAGTTTCTACAACTAAATCATAATGCCAATATAACACACCAGAATGTTGGAATGCAATGAGAGCAGTGCTATGAGGGAAATTTATAGTGGGGAATTCTCATATCAGAAAATGGTGCAAGCTGCAGAGATAGCTCAGTGGCATAAGTGCCTGCCTCAAAAGCACAAGGTTCCGAGTTCAATCCCTGGTACCGCAAAAAAGAAAAAGAGAGAGGAAAGAAAAAAAACAATGAAAGCATAAATAAATGACCTAATTGTTGAATCACAAGCTTTCAGAAAAAGAAGAGCAGGACAAGCCCAAAGCTCAGAGGAGGGAGGAACTTAAAAAATCAGAACAAAAAGTGATGCAATGGAGACTAAGAAAACAGTACGAAGAATAATGAATCATAGAGTTGGTTTTTTGAAAGATTAAAGATTGACAAACCATTAGATAACCTTATCAAAAAAGGGAAAGATTAGGCTCAAATTGATGCAGTTAGGAATAAAAAGGGTGAAATCACAACAGATCCTACAGAAATCCAGATGATCATCAATAACCACTTCAAGAAATTATATTCTAAGATGGAAAGCACAGAAATGGACAGATTCCTAGATATGAATTATCAAAGCTGAATCAAGAAGATATACAAATTCTAAATAAATTAGCATCATTCAATAAAATTGAAGATTAAATAATTAAACTCCTATCAATAAAGATCAGCCCAGGTTCTGAGGGACTTATTACTGAATGCTACAAGAAATTTAGAGAAGTTCTAATGTCACCACTTTTCAAGCTCTTTAATGAAATTGAAAGGGAAGCAAGACTCTCAAATTCATTCCTGGAAGCAAACATTACCCTGATAGCAAAACCAGGCAACAGTCCAACCAAAAAAGAGAAGTACAGGCCAGTCTCCCTAATGAACACAGATGCAAAGATCCTTAATAACATACTGGCAAATGGAATGCAGCAATAACCAAAAATATTGTCTTAGTTACTCTTCTTTTGTTGCTGGGACAAATATGCAACACTCAAAATGAAGGAAAGAAAGGTTTATTTACTCATAGTTACTGGATATTTCATAGTTTAAAACAGCCTCACTTATGTAGCAGGACCCCAGAGTCTTAACTGTAGGCAGCCACAATCGCAGACGCCCCCCTACTGTACAGGGTCTAGAGGAGAGGCTGGGGTGCCACCATATCCAGGATGACCTGCTCCATACATCTGAGATACTGCAGCCAGGGGGTGGGAGGTGGGGCAGTGTGTGCAGTCAGTTTAATGGTTTACACCTCTTTGGCCCCACCCCTCAAGGTACTTGCTGTTCCTCCAGCTGCATCTGTCCCATGACCTACCTGAGGCTTTGGGGGGGAAAGTTAGACACATACCGTAACAAATATACACCATGACCATGTAAGTTTCATCCCAAAGTTGCAGGGATGGTTCAACATACATAAACCAATATATGTAATGCACCATATTAACAGCCAAGGACAAAAACCGTATGATCATCTCAATAGATGTGCAAAAGCATTTGACACAGTCCTACACCGAGGCATGGCAACAGAAAATTGGAACAGATAATCTTTATCTCAATCTGATAAAAACCATCTAGCGCCAACATCATACTAAATTGTCAACAACTGAAAGCTTTTTCTTTAAAATCAGGAGCAAGATGAGGACATCCACTATCACCACACTTACTCAATGTAGTTCAGTCAACAGTAGCAAGAGGAACTAGATAAAAGAAAGAAATAAAAGAAGTAAGAATAGGAATGGAGCTTGGCTGCAACATGGAGGTAACCTGTGGCATGGATGAGCCGGTTTCCAGGGAGGCGGCATCTGTGGCAAGTGCTCTCTCTCTCCCAGCGGAGTCTTACGGCAACGATCCAGATACTGAGTTGGCCTAGGCTATGAGAGCAATGCAGCATGCTGAAGTGTAGTATAAGCTGATTTCCTCAGTTGACCCGCAGTTCCTGAAACTCAGGAAAGTGGATGATCAGATCTACTCTGAATTTTGGGAACATTTTGAGAAACTCAAAGTAGATGTGTTGGACCCGGCAGAACTCAAATCAGAATCAGCTAAAGAGAAGTGGGGGCCATTCTGTCTGAAGTTTGATGGTATTGTAGAAGACTACAACTATGGTACTTTGTTGTGGCTGGATTGTTCTCAGGGCTACACAGAGAATACAATCTTTGCCCCCAGGATACAGTTTTTTGCCATTGAAATTGCTCAGAACTGAGAAAGCTGTAACAAAGCGGTTTATATCAGTATTCATGACCAAGAAGGAGTGAAGGGAGGAGAACATGGAGTAATGGAAGGAGCTGACAGTGGAGGAGAAGAAGAGAAAGTAAAGAAAGGAGGAGATAGAAGAGGAGAAAAAGGAGTCACCAGAGGAGGAGAAAAGGAAAAGTGACAAAGGCGGAGAAAAAAAAGAAAGAAGCTGACGCATCATCCACAGCTGTGAAGAATCTGTATAAGGTAGACAGGGCCTAGGAGGCTGGATGCTGAGACTCAAATGGGGCTGTTGCATGGTGCTCCTTGCCCAGACCCCTCTGGTAAAATGTATGTCCTGGTCAGTGGCAGGACACTCAAAGATCATCTGGCTAGCCTGAGAATCAGGAGCTGCTCTGGTGATTCCTTTGTATGAAATGACTCGGAAGACTACCAGTCAGGTCTTCGTTAATTGTTACTTGATGTGTTGTTTCTTGACTCAACTCCCGGCCAAGTAAAAATCTTTGTAAATGAATTGCTCTTGGTTCTTAAGATTATATATATCTGTGGCATCTGAGACATATTTGATGTTATTAGACACTTTGAATCTATAATTTCATGTAAAATGATTGTAAATCTTATGTAAAATGATCGATATTTGTTTCTAATGCTTCTCAGTTTTAGCCATAGTGAAGTTCTCTCAGACTGTTAAGTTTCCCTGATCCTAGGCTTAGAAGTCTTTATATAACAGTTGATTCTTACCCTTGAAGTGCTGTAGCTCTCCGCTCTGTTTGGTATATTTGACAAACCTGATAAGTACTCTGTGCAGACAGCAGCAGTAGGCTGAACCTGTCAGAATACAGAAGGCAGCTGTGTCATGGTAGAAGAGAAGACCTGGACCTATTTCTGTACTTCTCTTGATAGCCAGGTTCTTCTCTGAAAGCTACCAAACAGAAATAACAATAAAATGTGAAACCTGGTAGTGATTTCCCTTTTATAATGCTATGGATAATAACACATATATTTATATAGTAAACCATAATATTTTTAAATATTTTATTGGACTCCAGGAATAAACATTGGTTTTGTAAAAAAAAAAAAAAAGAAAAAAGAATAGGAATGGAAGAAGTTAAGTTACCCTTATTTGCAGATGGCATGATACTCTATGTAGAAGACCCCAGAAACTCCACCAAAAGACTTCTAGTTTTAATAACTAAATTCTGGAGAGTAGCTGAATACAACAAAGTAAACACTCAAAAATCAATACCATTCCTGTACACAGATAACAAACTCACTGAGAAATTAGGGACACGACATCTTTCACAATACCACCCCCCAAAATGAAATACCTAGGAATCAATCTAACAAAGGAAGCAAAAAATCTTTACATTGAAAACTACAGTACTCTGAAAGAGGAGCTCAAGGAGAATATCAGAAAATGGAAAGACATCCCTTGTTCTTGGGTAGGAAGAAACAACATTGTGAAAATGGCCATACTCCCACAATTGTTTACAGATTTAATGCAATCCTGATGAAAATTCCAATAGCATATCTCAAAGTATTAGAAACATCCTAAAGTTCATTGGAACCAGAGGAGACCTAGAATAGTAAAAGGAATTCTAAGCAACAAAGGCAAGGCAGGGTGCAATCTCTGACTTGAAATTATATTGCAGAGCTAGTGTGATAAAAATAGGATGGTACTGCTAGGAGAAAAAAAAACAGACCCAAGAATCAGTGGAACAGAGTAAAAGATGCAGAAACAAATCCAGACAGAGTCAGCTACCTTATCTTTGGCCAAGGAGCCAAATACTTTCACTGAAAGAAAGATACCCTCTAATAAATGGTGCTGGAAATACTGGCTTTCCACATGCCAAAGATTAAAACTATACCCATGTCTTTCAACACACATTAAACCAAAATTGAAAAGGATTGAAGATCTAAATATTAAAGCAGAAACACTACATCTGCTGAAAGACTCTTGAGAATATTGGTATAGGCAAAGACTTTATGAACAAAACCTGAATTGCAGAGCAAAAATCACAATGAATCAACAACAGGGATTTCATTTTATTAAGTACTTTTGCACAGCAGAAGAAACTACCAATAGAGCAATGAGGCAACCCACAGTGTGGGAAAATTTTTTTGCCAGCTGTTCCTCAGACCAAGGACTAGAATAGGTACTCAAAGAAAAAAAAATCAGGCCTCCCCAAATTTAAAGACCCAATCCAAAAATGGGCATCTCAAATGAGTAGATACTTCTTAAATGAAGAAGTAAAAATGGCAGATAAATGTATGAAAAAATGTTCAACATGACTGGTCATTCAAGAGATGCTGCTTAAAACAACACTGGGATTTTCCACAAGCTGCACCAGCTCCACCCCCCTGAATGCGCTGAGCCAGTCACCAAGATCCGGTGTGGTGGTGCACACTTGTAATGCCAGTGCTGGGGAGGCTGAAAACAGGAGGATCACTATGAGTCCAAGCTGCATAGTGAGACTCTGTACTAAATACCAAAAAAAGAAAAAAGAGAGAGAAAAAGAAAAAAAGAAAGTCTGCTGTGGAAATCAGTGTGGAGATTCTACACAAAAATAGCACCAGAGGTTCCATATGACCCAGGTATTCCCCTTCTTTGGATCACTGTAAAGTATTAAAAGCATCATACCACAGCAATATTTCCATATTTATAGCAGCATAGTTTATAATAGCTTGATATTGGAAAGAGCCTAAATGCCCATCAACCACTGAATGGGTAAAAATGGTATAGGTATTTTATTTATTTAGTATTTTAGGGAAAGGTCTTCAGGGTGTTCAGGGTCTCACTATTAGATTGGACTCATAGTGATTCTCCTGTTTACAGTCTCCCAAGAGCTGGGATTACAATCGTGTGCCACCATGCCCAGTCTCAATTGCTGGCTCAGCACACCCCGGGGGTGGGGACAGCACAGCAGGCCCAGGGATTGAACCCCCAGACCCTGCGCCTGCTTGCAGGCACTTTAATCCGCTGAGCTATTTGGCCAGCCCTGTTATGAGTATTTTAAATATAGGAAATATAGATAAATATAAGACCTTGAGATATTTCTGTCTAAACTGATGCACCTTTACACCTTACTCTTGAAGTGAAATCAGCTGGACACAATATGTAAATATTTCATGGTTTCCCTGGTGTGAGAAATCAGAAGTGTGAATAAAGACAGAATGTATACTAGATATTTGGAAGTACTTAGAAAATGTTCAAGTGAAGAGAACCAGGGAGGGGGTATGAGGAAAGGAAGAAAAGGATGGGGGGAAAAAGAATAGAAGGAAAAAAATAGAAACAAAGCTCATGTAAATAAAAAAAGAGGGGTCAAAACAAGGGGAAGGGAATGGGATAAAAAGAAACAGCAAGGTATGTCATGTACAGGATGAAGCACCTCATGATTCATGTTATTATGTAAATCTATATTTGTTTATTTATGGTACTGGGGATCAAACTCAGGACCTTGCACTTGCCAGGCAGTCATTTATGCCACTGAGCTATATAACCAGCTTTATTCTGTATATCTAAAATGTACAAATATAAAAATATAAAAAATAAGCAGAAATCAGCACTATTTTGAAATGAAGAGCTAAATGTGCAGTGTCGGAGCTATTAAAATCATTAGTATTCGGGCAAACTTATTTTTACAAGTGGGAGGTGGTGAAATAAACAGTTCTAAGAGGGAAAAAAGACCACCCCTTGCTTTAATGCTGAGTTTCATATGTTACACAATGCCAGTCATTATGTATGTTCATTGTCTTGTGGGCATTCAAGTAGCTAAGCATAGAACTTTATTGACATAGTGGTATTTTTCTTCTGTCTTTTTCTTCCTGTTTCTATACTCTCGTTTTCTAGAGCAATAAAGCATATTCAGTTCATGGACAATCCATTCAAATATCAGTGAGTAGTTTTTTATTTAATTAGTAGATTTTTGTATCTTAGAAAATGTTCCCCTATTCAACCAAACCAAAATTCTAAGTCTTCAATTCTTCCCTTCACTCCCTTTCCATGCAAAAGTATGCAGGGCCAAGAATATAGCTCAGTGGTAGAACCCTAGATTAGCATGCATGAGGCCCTGAGTTTCTTCTCCACTATCATGAACAATTATATGACCAAGTTTTATGAATGTATCTCTTTTATAATCGTGGTTTTGACTCCTGTACTATCCCATGTCCTTATTGAATGCCTTTGTTCAGTCTGTCTTTGGTTACAAATTCAGTCACCTCACAAATGGTATCCATGTTTGTTGGCTTTTCTCCCCTGAGTCAGTCAACATCCCTGTCCTGCTAACAATCCTTAAGATGTCTTCCTACAGTTTCAGACTAAAGATCCAAACTCCATAATTTTGTTTGGAGACCCTCTATGAGCTGATCTACTTTCTGATTTTGCCTGTTACCACTCCAAACATGTTTAGTTACAGTGAGACTGAGACAGGTATGTCATGCATGCCATATCACCCCTCCATGCCTCTATACATACTCTTCTCTCAGCCTAAAGCATCCTTTCCCTACTCAGAGTCTCACTAAATTTTCAGATCTCTCTCTCTCTCTCTCTCTCTCTCTCTCTCTCTCTCTCTCTCTCTCTGGCAGAACTGGGGATTGAACTCAGACACTTGCCCTTGCCAGGGAAGCACGTATTCTCCTGAGCCATCTCCCCGGCCCTTTCAGATCTCTTGTAACTCAGCTCTTAATCACTTTTTCATAATACCTTCCCTCATTCTTAACAGTTGTGGGAGTCTTCTGTGTGCTCCTAGCAACCTGTGCATTCTTCCATCTTAGTACTTAATGCATTCTCCTATCATTTCTGATGCACAGACATGTCTCCCCTACCACCAAGCGTGCAGATAATCAAAGTAAAAGAAAGACCATGATAAGGATTCTGACTCTTACATACTATGGGGGGTCTAGGGATTATAGCCCAGTTGTAGAGGACTTGCCTAGCATGCAAAGGTAGAGAGGGTTTTTTTTTGTCTTTTTGAGACAGGAACTTGCTATGCAGCTCAGGCTGGGCTCACTTTCTAGCCCAGGCTGGTCTCGAACTCACAATGATCTTCCTGCCCCAGCATCCCAAGTACTGGGATTACAGGGGTACATACCATGCTTGGCTTTAGATTCTTTTCTTGATTCTGTTGGAGTTGCCAAAACCTAACTTTGGATTTGTCCAGTGATAGATTGTAATAAGTTTTTGTGACATGAATACATGAGGCTTTGTAACACAGTAATACTTTTACTTTCTAGGTACATGGTTCAGTGGCCTGGCACCCGAATCCTCCATCGCCATGAATTAGACACCTTCCTTGCACAGGCAGTGTCTACCCAGCTTTATGAACCAGATCAGCTCCAAGAACTCAAGGTGACTTGGTTCACTCTCCTTTAAAAAGTTACTTTTATGAGCTTTTGGCCTTATTTTAGGTCTTTCTTTCCTGGAACTGGGGAGAAGAGTAAGTTCTTCAGGTAAGCATTTAATTTACTCTAGCCTAAACTTTATGTATGTAAGCAAAACCAGGTACTAGGTAGAGTTACTTGTGACACTGTTCCTATCTTAAGGAATGAAAATGGATACAAAAGTTGAAATTGTAAAAGGCAAATAGATCATGCTCTATAGACCATGATAAGGATTCTGACTCTTACATACTATGGGGGGCTAGGGATTGTAGCCCAGTTGTAGAGGACTTGCCTAGCATGCACAAGACCCTAAGTTCTTTCCCCAGTACAATAGAGACACATAAACACTTTACAACAGCTATTCTAATGTCCCTGTTTGTCTCTGAATAAATGTACAACCTTCCCTTGAGTAATAGGCATCGAGCATTAGGGGGAAATATAGAAAAGCATAAGGAATAAATTAGTCTACCATGTAACTAAAGGCAATAGAATGTAGTATAGAGTGTATACTCTCAAATCGGGCTTACTTGAATATGAATCCTGGCTTATCTTCATTACATGAACTTGCGCATGTGTCTGTCTTTATTGTACTGGGAAAACAACTCAGGGTCTCATGCACACTAGGAAGTCCTCTATCACTGAGCTACGATCCCCAGCCCCCTGTAATTTTTCTACCTTTTTTCCTTGCTACTGAAGATATTAAGTAAAATAATCCATGTAAAACAACATAATTGCTTACATATTTTTCTAATTTTTTATTGATATATGCTTGTGATGCATAATATTTACATGTGCTTTGGGAAATTTATTTACATGGATAATATCTTGTTCATTTTTATCCTCTTATCCCTCCACCTCCTTGCCCATTTCCCCTAATGCCCATCCTCATCTCCAACATTTGCCTCACTGTATCTTATCACCTCTTCTTTGCTCTTTGTTCATATTTTGGATTTCTCATATAAGAGAAATCCTGTAATATTTAACTATCAAGACATGACTTATTTCACTTAATATTATGGTACCAAAATCCACCCATTTTTCTACAAATGATAGGAATTTGTTCTTTTTTGTACCTGAGTAAATTCATATATATGTGTAATATATATATAATTTATCCATTTGTTGATGGGTATCTAGGATACTTAAATAGGTTAGCTATTATAAATGGCACTGCTATAAACATGAATATGTATGAAATGAAGACTTTAATTCTTTTGGAAGTGTACCCAAAAAAGGAAAAGCTAGTTCAAATGATTTTCTGTGTTTTGTTTTTTGAGGATTTCATGCTGATTTCTATAGTGATAATATTACTGTACATTCTCACTGACAATATAGATTTCCTCTTTCCTCACATCTTGCCCAACGTTTTTTGTTTTTTGTTTTCTTGATGATAGCCCTTTTGACTAGAATAAGATGGGATCTCAAAGTTGTTTTAACTTGCATTTCCCTAATGCCTAATGATGCTGAATATTTTTTATATACAGTACTTGTCCATTCGAATTTCTGTTTTTGAAGAAGTATGTGTTCATTTCATTTGCCCTTTTTTAAAAAACAGGGACTCATATGTATTTCAGACAGGCTATGAACTCAATATATAGAGCCCAGGTTGGCGTAGAACTCATGGTGATATTTCTGCCTCAGCCTCCAGAGTGCTGGGATTACACATGTTCACCACCACACCTGGCTATATTTTGCCCAGTTTTTGATTTGGCCATTTATTTTGAGGAGGGTTTAATTTTTGAGTTCTTTGTATTTTCTAGGTATTAGTCCTCTAGCAGAAGAATAGATGACAAACCTTTCCTCACATTCTGTATGTTGTCTCTTTACTGTTTCCTTTGCCTTGCAAATACTTTTTAATATAATACAATTTGTTGGTACCTGGTATTTCTTGTACTGTTAGGGTTCTGTTCAGAAAGTGCTTGCCTATCTCTATGGAGTCAAGTGTTTCCTTTATGTTATGTTCCAGCAACATCAGGATTTTTTTGTGTGTGTGTTTTTATATCTCTTTTGACACCTAGGCCTTTGATTTATTTTGGTTGGATTATAACAGAGAATGAATGGCATGAGTCTAGATTTATTGTTCTGCACGTGGATAATCAGTTTTCCCAGCATTCATTTGTTAAAGAGGCTATCATTTCTCCAGCATATGTTTTTGACAGCTTTGTCAAAGATCAGATGTCTAGAAGTACATTGGATTTTTTTTCTATGTCTTCTATCCTATTCCATTGGTCTGCTTGTTTATTTTTGTGCTAGTACTATGCTGTTTTTGTTAAAATGGCTTTGTACTATAACTTGGAATCTGGGATTGTTATGCCTCCTGCTTTGTTCATTTTGCTCAGGATTTCTTTGGCTATTTTGGGCCTCTTCGGGCTCCATATAAATTTTAAGATTTTTTTATAGTTCTGTAAAGAATGTTGTTGATATTTTGGTAGAAATATTATTATATCTGTAAATCTCTTTGATAATATGGCAATTTTCTGGATATTGATTCTGCCTGTGCAACAGATGTCTTTTTATTTTCTGTTGTCCTCTTCAAAGTACTATAATTTTCATCATAGAAACCTTTCACCTCCATAGGCTGATTCCTAGGTATTTGTTTTGAAGCTGTTGTGAAAGGTTATTTTCCTAATTTCTTTCACTGTGAATTCATTATTGGTTTATAGGAATACTATTGATTTTTATGTATTTATTCTGTACCTCGCCATTTTGCTGAACTTGTTTATTAGCTCTGAGAGTCTTCTGGTGGAATATTTTTGGCCTTCTATTTAAAGGATCATGTGATCTGCAAATAAAGCTAAGTTTACTTCTTCCTTACCTTTTATTTCTTTCTCTCACCTAATCTGAATAAAGTTTCACATACTACAGAGTATGCCAAAAAATACACATTTCAAGAAAAACATGTAAATATTTTAATACAAATTTTATTGTGATATCATGAGATTAATACAAGTTACCTTTGGCCTCTACAATTACAGGAGGTGCTCAAAATGATGGCTATTAGCTTCCAAAAATTTGTTAGGATGGCGAACTGCTGCTTGGGTAACCTTGGTCACTGAGATTGCCACACATGTGTTTGCAGTTTTTTCTCCAAAGGCCATTAGTGTAGTGGGCTTTGGGTTTTTTTTTTTTTTGCAATATATGACCTCTTCTAGGGACCCCCATGTGAGAGTAATACCATCTGAAAACACTATTTTCTTTTCCAGAAGTGTACATACTTCTTTTTGACAGACTCTGTCAATTGGAGAATGAAATTCAGTGAATCTTTCTGTTTTTCCATTCAGCTATATTGGCTATATGTTTATCATAAATGGCTTTTACCAGTTTGAAGTAAGGTCTTCCTGTACATATTTTTTCCAATTTTTATCATGAAAGGTTGTTGCATCAATTTCATTGCCTATTATTGGTCTATTTAGGGCTTTTTATACTTTCTTGGTTCAATTTTGATAAGTCATATGTATCTAGGAATTTGTCCATTTCTTCTGTACTGTCTAATTTATTGGATTATACTTTTTCAAAACAGTTTCTTACAATCCTATAGATTTCAGTGATGTCACTTTTAATTAATTTTGCCCTTTCCATTTCTTTTTTTCCATAATTTTATTGAGAAATAAACAGCAATGAGAAAGTTTCAAATCAAATTGGTAGGACAGTTTCAATAATTAACACATTGCATACATTCTTCCTAGTGATTAACTGCTGTACAACATGCAGACATGATATCCTATTTACAAACACTATTACAACAAATCCCTCTATTCATTAAGAGAATGTAACTATATATTTATCCTAACCATTTTGAATACACAGATACAAAACAGACATTCATCTGTATCCCCTTTTTTTGTTAAGTTCCATCATTTAAATATTATAGGTGTGTTAACTCAGCAAAATATTCTAAAAGAGTCCAGTAGTCCATAATAGTATTGGGGCTTCTGCTTGACTAGCACTGTCAGAAATTGTTGACCTGAGTCCCCTACAGCTCAACATAACAGCATGGCTTTACTTCTTATACTTCGTTTTTTTACTTTTCTGCTGGATGGTTAAGACCAAGGTAAAGCAGGACCTATGCAACAAGAGGTGTAGCTTTTGGGTCTGATAAGGTCAGTGAAATCCCCTTAGGCCTGTTGATCAATCTTCTTTATCTCTTCAAAGGACTCTTATTCATTGATCCTTTGTATTATTTTGCTCTTAATTTCATTGATGTCCATCCTGATCTTTACAATTTCTTTCCTTCTGCTTTCTTTCCCTCTAGTTGGGGCTTGAATTGCTCTTGTTTTTCTAGGACATTGTGGAGAATTATTAAGTTATTTGTGATCACTGTGTTTTACTAATACTGGCATTCACAGCTATAAACATCCCTCTTAGAACTGATTTCATTGTGATCTACAGATTCTGAAATGTTATATTACCATATAGTTTGATTCTAGGAATTTTTGAATTTCTTCATTGATTGGTTGTGTAATCCATTGATCATTGAAGAATGATCCATATGTTCGTGTAGTTTCTATGGTTTCTTATGCTGTTGATTTCTAGTTTTATTCTGTTATGATCTTATAGGATCCAAAATAATATTTCATTCTTTGTATTTGATGAGACATGCTTCATGGCCTAAAACATGTTCTGTTTTGGAGAAAGTTCTATGAGCTACTGAAGATACCTGATAAATGGATTTGTTCTATGGTGTGCTCCAATGCTGATGTTTCTTTATTGATAATTTTATCTGGCTGACTTATCTGATCAGAAGAAACAAAGATGGTCACTACATATTATTATTAAAGGTATTTCCTTTAGTTTTGGTAAATTTTTCATTTACCAAAAAAAATAACAGTTATGTATACACATAGTTCTAATGTCAATGTACACAATTGCATTACAAAGAACTACTTGACATAAAAGGATATCAATGCAATTGTAGTGGGGTCTTTAATATGCTTCTCATATTTTAAACATTTTAAATTTAGCACAGTATTCAATATTTAACATTAATGTAGAGTATCCCTCCCTGATTTCAGTACCCATGTTCCTTTGAGGCCCTAAGATAAATAAACTACAAAATCAAATCCAAGAAAACTTGCTAAATTGAGGCAGGTGCAGTAGTGCACATTGCTCTTTCCAGATATTCTGGAGGCTGAGGTGGGGGAATTGCCTGACCCCAGAAAGTTCAAAAGAGACTAGACAACATACTGAGAACCCTTCTCAAAAAGGAAAAAAAAATGGACCTGGAGATATAGCTCACTGTTAGTGGGTTTGCCTAGAATACGAGAGGTCCTGAGTTCCATCTCCAAACTCCCAAACCCCAAACCTCACCCTAAAACAACAGAGAAGAAAAGATCTTACAAATTCTTGTCAATATTAAGTCAATGAAGAAAAAATTACAGCAGTGTAAGACAAGTAGTGAGTGGCTCTTTTTTGCAATAAATGCAGCATTGCGGGAGCCTACAATAGCTTTTGATCCCAGATCATACGTAGGAGAGGGCTTGCAAGTAATCACTCTTTTTCTATTAAAGCCTTATAACTTTCCAGATTGAGGTAACCACTATGAAAATTTTTACTTTTTTCCAGGTGTGTGTGTGTGTGTGTGTGTGTGTGTGTGTGTGTGTGTGTCTGGTGCTGAGGATCAGATTTTTAGTCTTTTGTTATGCTTAGTCTACATAGTTGATATATTCTTTATCTAATTATATCTGCAGTGGCCACATCCACAGATTTAACTGCCCTAGATCAAAATTATTTTTTTATAAATTTGCATCTGTACTGGACATACAGAATTTATTTCCTGATATTATTCCCTAAGAAATGCAGTATAACAACTATTTACATAGCATTTACATTGTACGTTAGATATTTGAGTAATCTAGAAATGATTTAAATTATATGAAAGGGAAAAAATAAAGTATATTGGAGGATATGTCTTTATCTACCTATCTTTCTGTGACAGGGTTTCACTATGCAGTTCAGACTGGCCTTGAACTCACTTTGTAGCCCAGGCTGGCCTTGAACTTGCAGCAATCTTCCTGCAGCAGCCTCCTGAATGCATGGATCACAGGTGTGCACCACAACACCCATGCACATGTTTTCTATGTGTTAAAATTTTTAATAAATATTTTATATAGATGTATCATTTAATTATTATAATGTCAGCCATTAAATTGTTTCTAGTTTTATGTGTACATATTATATATAATAAATAGTAGAAGATAGTTTCTAATTCAATAAATGTGATCATTTTCAAGGTTC
>NW_004524890.1:535197-542674 GCF_000260255.1 Octodon degus | reverse complement strand
ATACATTAAAAAATGATATCTCAAAAAAATTTTAAGAAGTGGTATCTCAAGTTGTTGTCTTTTTAATATTCTAAAGAGTATCTTTCAGCTCATCTCAGGGAAACATATGGAACAAAATTTCATTTTGTCTTAAATTATAGAATAATGTTCGTTTCCTCGGAACTGGATTTTTTCATAAAAATTAAAACAATTTTTTTCTTTTTGATTAAATGAAATATTGCTAACTGAAGACAGTTTGATATGGTGAGAGAGATGTCAGACTGGTAAAAGGTATGTGGCCCGATTTAAGACAAACATTAAAATCTTTTAAAGAACAATAAAACATATCTTACACCCTTAAAAAAAGTTGCTTGTGTACTCAGATGTCTATATCAAAAGGAAACATGTTCAGACTTAGCTGTGGCAATCAGCATGATAGCAATAAGAATAAATGTCACTGGGGCTGGTGAGATAGCTCAGCAATCTAAGAATCTGCCTGGAAAGCACAGGTACCCGGGTTCCATCCCCAGTACCACATGCCGTGCCAGTCCAGGGCCATGCCAGCCACTGAGAGCAGGTGTGGTGGCACACACCTGTGATCCCAGTGCTGGGAAGCCTGAGACAGTAGGATCGCTATGAGTCTAAGCTGCATGGTGAGCCCATGTACCAAATAAATAAATTTTTTTTATAAAAGAATAAATGTTACCAGTAGCACAAGTTGAATGTCTGAAATGCTTGGCATCAGAACTATTTTAGATTTTTTTTATTTTTAAATATTTCTATATAAATAATGTTATATCTTCAGGTGAGACCCACATCTTAATATGAAATTCTCTTATGTTTCATATACATATACATATAGCCTGAGGTGATTTTATACTGTATTTTTGGAGTTGCCTTTTGGCTGCAGTCTGTCACATAAGGCCATGTTTAAAGTTTTCTGCCTGGTGTTATGTCAGAACTCAGAAAGTTCCAGATTTTTGAGCATTTTAGCTTTCAGATTGTTAGAGTGAAGGTCTTCAATCTGTATTATCTTAATAGTAGTTTTTCCTCTGTGGTGGTTTCAGATTGAGAAACTGGATGCCCGAGGGATCCAGCTTGCTGCTCTCTTTATGAGTGGAGTCGACACAGCTCTGTTTGCTAATGATGCCTGTGGCCAACCTGTCCCTTGGGAACACTGCTGCCCCTGGATATACTTCGATGGCAAGTTGTTCCAGAGCAAGCTTATTAAAGCAGGCCGAGAGCGAGTATCCCTGGTTGAGCTCTGTGATGGCCAGGTATGAGCACTTTGTGCAACTAGTAAGGGCCATCTCTGATGTGCTGTGGGGGTGAATGAGTTGGCAGAGAGGGAAAAAGAGCTAGAACACTGGGAAGGGGAGAACAGCACTCAGGAGGCAAAGACAAGAGGATCGCTGCGAGTTCAAGACCAGCCTGGGCTGCAAAGTGAGTTCAAGGCCTGCCTGAACTACATAGTGAGACTTTGTCTCAAGAAGACCAAATAAAAAAGAAGAATATGACCTTACCCTAACTTAACATGATCACTCAAGGCCATATCTGATATATACTTGCTATATTTTTTTATGAGCTGGAAGTATTTCTTCCCATGAAATACTCTGATATATTATATGCCTTTTCTCCAACTTTGGGATTTCATTTCCCTTATTTATAAAAAACATAAGACATTTTTGCAAGTGATGATATTTCTTTTTTTATATATTTAGTACAGGGTCTCCAGGGTCTCATTACACAGATCAGATTTGCAATGATCCTCTTGTTTTCAGCCTCCCAAGTGCTGGGATTACAGGTGTGCACCAGCACGCCCAGTCTCAGCGAGCAATAAAGGCAGAGCCGGCACTGCATGCCAGGGATCAAACCCCAGGCACTGAGCCTGCCTAAGCATGTGCTTTAGTCTGCTGAGCTATCTGGCCCACCCTGATGATGATATTTCTTACAAAAGAATCTATGTTTAGCTAAATGCAGTGGTACATGCTTGCAATTCCAGCTACTTGGGAGACTGAGGGAAAAGGACTGCAAGTTGAAACCCAGCCTGGGCAATTCGTTGAGACTTGTAGCAAATAGAATTTACAAAGAGCTTGGGATGTAGCTCAGTGGTAAAATGCTTGTACCAGTCACTAGATTCATGCTCCAATATTGGGGGGATATATATATATCATATACAAATATCATATATGATATATGATATTTGTATATATTTATTTATACAGCAGTAAAGTCTTCAACAGAAAAAAGAAAAGAGATAAAAGAGGCTAGCCAGGAATGGGAGGATGCATACCTATACTCCCAGCACTCAGGAATCTGGGCAGGCAGAAGAATCACAAGTTGGAAGCCAGCCTGGGGTGCATAGTGAGTTCAAGACCAGCCTGGGGAAAACAAAAAAAAAAGACTATCCTGAATTATATAGCAAGACCCTGTCTCCCAAAAACAAAAATAAACAAACAAAAGAAATGGAAGAGAGTAGTAAAGCAGATGACAGTAGAAGCAAAGGCACTGGGTATAGTGATGTACACCTATAATCCCAGCACTCAGGAGGCTGAGACAAGAGGATCACTGTTAGTTCTAGGTCAGCCTGAGCTACATAGTGAGTTCAAGTCCAGCCTGGCCTGCATAGTCAGATACTGTCTCAAAAAAAAAATTAGAAGCAGAATTTTTGTAAGAAAACCTCAGAAAAGTTGAGATAAAACAAAGGTTAAAAGTAATCTTTTTCCCATTTGAGGGAGAATGAGCTAAGGGACCAGAGCACAGGTTAGCAAACTACTCAGTCTGTTGCTTCTTTTATGGAATACAACCCACCCCATTTTTATAAAAATGTTATTGGAACTGGGGTCATATTTATTCATTTGTATATTATCTGTGATTGTCTTCATGCTATAGTGGCAGAGTGAGGTAGTTGTGCCAGAGATACTGTGATCCACAAAGCCTGAAGTGCTTATTTTCCTTCTCTTTCCAGAAGAGGTTTGTAAATCTCTGGATCAAACATTACACAGTTGTCCTGGGTAGAGCTCAGTCTCCAGTCCTCGAAATGAGAGAGAAGGCTAAATTTGATTCTGCTGCCTGTCCTTGGCTGAGCATGTAGCTCCGTGGTAGAGTGCTCATCTAAATAAAGAAAAATATCACACACAAAAATTTATGTAGCTTAAAGGTACAAGTCCCTGGATGTGATCACCAGCACTGCAAGCAGACCTAGTCCATTGCTGTCTATGTAATAGGCCATCAGTGAATTCCTACTATTGTATTTGTTGTCATTGGGCTATCTAATATGGTTCACAGGCCCTGGATCAGAACTAATATGGCAGTAGTGCAGTTTCATGGGAAGAGTGGGAGCTTTCCTGTCACAACAGGCTTCCTGAGCCTGTAACCTGGAGTCAGTTAACTCCAGGCCTCAATTTCTTTAGGAGGAATACAACTCTGAGGCTTTACCAAGTATATTCAGTACTCTTCTTAAAACATGGGAGAAAGGCCAGCCAGACAACTCAATGGACTGAAGTGCCTGCTTAGGCAGAACGCAGTGGCTGGGATTTGATCCCCACTGTGCTGTGCTGACCCCACCCCCAAAGCAAGCTGAGACAGGAATTGAGACTGTGCGTGGTGGCACACACCTGTAATCCCAAGGTTTGGGAAGTGGAAAACAGGATGATTACTATGAGTCCAATCTGTATAGTGAGACCCTGTAGACCCTATATTAAATACATTTTAAAAAAAACATGGGAGAAGTTCAAAAACAATAGTTGTTGTTATTCTCTTTTTCACTTAAAGGCTGACTTGGCAACCAAAGTGGAAAAGATGAGGCAGAGTATCCTTGAAGGAGTCAACATGAATCATCCACCACCTTCAGCTCTACTTCCATCACCTGCTTTTATACCCCCCATGGTGCCCTCTCTCTACCCTGTTTCACTTTATTCCCGAGCTATGGGCTCAATGCCACCTCACCCTCAAGGAAGGAGCCGGGGATTTGCAGGTTAGTACCTAAAAATGAGATATTTCCTATGTAATTTATTTTATAATAGGCCATCCAGTCAACCATGGTGACAAATGCCTATAATCCCAGTACTCTGGGGGCTAAGGCACGAAGATCACTGTGAGTTCACGGCCATCATAGGCTATCTAGTGAGTTTAAGGCCAGTCTGAACTACATACAGAAGCCCTGTCTCAAAAAAATGAAATTACCCATCCAGTACTTATTGCCAGTTACAGAATCTATTGTTTTCATATAAAATTTATCTCACTTACATTTTGTGTTTTCTGGTAGTTTGAAGAAGTCTGACTGAGATAGAGGGATGTGCCCTAGGAAAGAAAATCCATTCAATTTCTAGGCCTCTTTCCATTAGCAGTGGTTGAGTCATTGAGAACCAACAAAAACTCATGCAGTGATGTGAGTCACTTTATTATTTTGAAAACTCATATGAACTCATATAAACTGCATCTTCTTGGTGGTTGTTAATTCATTCACTCCTTATAGACAGATATACCTAGGAGCTTGCACAAAGTGGCCAGTGATGAGAGATAAAGATACCTTGATGTGACCATTTCCACCCTGAGGTTAGACCTGATATGTTTTTCTTCCATCCACTCCAGAAGTATGGAGATAAATGTCACTGTTCATACCCACAAAGAAATGCAGCTTAGCAGATAAAACACACAAATACATACACAAACATGTACATATACACATTGTTTAAATTATGATACCTGATCTGCTTAACAATGAACGGACAAGCATACTGAGGTAGCTCAGATACTGGTGCTGATACTTCAAACAACCTGTCCCCATGTGACACAGGTTATTTTATTTTATTTTATTTGGAGGGGATACCAAGAATCAAACTCAGGACTGTATGCTTGCCAGGCTATATCCCCAGCCTAAAACAGGTTATTTTAATGGGGAACATTTTAACATAACATAGCAAGAATCTGTGATCGAGTGACAGGGTCATTTCTGTGGCTGAATGGTGTGTGTTGTCTATGTGTTACTGTTAAAAATAAAGTTGTATATATGCTGATACCTGTGAACTAAGCAACTGCACTGAAGATAGCAATGTGTAATGGTAGGGTCATGCTTGCAATGCCTGTCATTCTGGTCTTCTAAATACGTACTGCTTCTAATGTCATATCAATTACTGCTATACTGTCTCTCAAGTAAATATTTGACTTTAAAAAAGATAATAAATGAAAAGAGACAAGGAAAAAATGTCATAGGACTATCCTGCTACAATGCTGTATATGGGTAGATTTCTAAATTTCTGTGTGAAAATATGTAATTGTTTATTCCTATTTTTAAATATTTTTATTTTTTATTTAGTTTTTCTTCACATTCTGTAGGGATTTAAAGTTTAACATATCAATAATTGATGGAAAATACTTGTTCCATGTTATATCTAAGATGCTTGATATTCAGACATATAATGAGATTAAGCTCAACTGTCTATGTTATAGGATAATAATATCATTAAGCTTCTCTCTTGGAGGGTTAACAACTTAAGTTTGCAGACCAAAATTAGAGGGAAAAAAAGGGCTACAAGGACAGTCAACATTTTGGCCCTAGCCATTCAAGGTCACTGAGGACTCAGGATGTAAGAGAACCTGTACTGTAACATCCTGTAATTCAGTTGTGTCCCAAATTTTCTGATCACGGAGATTATGGGGCCAAAGAGGAAAGGGATCGATGATGTAAAGTGTGCCTAAGGAGAGTCACATGGAGAGAAAACATTCTCTCAGCCTTTCACAGAGAGCAAATTGGCCAAGCAATGGCTGTGATTCGTCCACATGGCTGACACTGACAAAGGATCTACAAACTGCGGTACAGGGTTTCAGGATAAATCCTGAGGGGATTTCACTGACCTTTTCGAATACAAAAGTTACATTTCTTGTTATATAGATCCTGCTTTATCTTCGTCTTAACTGCCAGCAGAAAAGTATAAAAACGAGGTATAAAAAGTAAAGCCATATTAATATGCTGAGCTGTAAAAGACGCAAGTCAACAACTTCTGACATTGCCAGTCCTATGGATAATCCACTAGTATTATGGACTGCTGAACTATATTGGATTATTTTGCTGAATTCATGCACCTACAATATATAAATGGCAATGGAATACCCATCTCTGACAAAACTAAACAAAAAAGGGGTATATAAATGAAAGAACATTTTGTATCTGTATATAAAAAATAGTCAAAATAGATATACAGCTACTTTCTCTTAATTCAATGAGAAGAAAGATTTGTACTAATAGTATTTGGACGGAATATCATATCTGCATCTTGTACTATGAATA
The DNA here is from genome assembly GCF_000260255.1 of Octodon degus. NCBI lineage: Eukaryota > Metazoa > Chordata > Mammalia > Rodentia > Octodontidae > Octodon > Octodon degus. The sequence continues at coordinate 536,406 of NW_004524890.1, read as the reverse complement.
ACTACTATGAAGGCAACAATATGCAATGTATTATTGTAACTATCCTACTAACCTGTTTTGAAACTGTCTCATTGCTATTTGTTTCTCAATAAAATTAATAAAAAAATAAATAAAAATAAAGTTGAAAGCTGAAGTTAGATTTTTTTAGAGTCATAAAATAAAGGCTGGATATTTAGCTCAAGGATAGGCTTAGAAAAGCAGTGTGGAAGTTTGTTTCTGATAGCTCACAATTTAGACATATAATGATCAGGTGTTAACAACCATGGAGCCAGCCATTCCATCCCTTTAATGTGACTTTACAGGCCTTCTCTCAGATCTTATATGTTTACTTATTATGTAAATCTCCAAAGACACCTTAAGGCCATGTTCTCCATAGGGGCTAGCCATTGCCTCAGCTACAGTAATGCTTCGTGTCCAGTTACTGCTAGTTCGTGTCCAGTTACTGTCTCCTGAAAGGCAGATCCCTCAAAGCAAGTTTTTCTGTCCCACCTAGGAATAGTTTCCAGCTCCTTGGAATGCACTTTTGTTTAAACAAATGTCTCTTTACTAATAACCTACTGAGTTAGGGTTATTAACCTTTAATTTATTTTCATAAACTAAGAGGCCTACCAGAACTCTATATTCTTTGAAGGCTTCCTGTTGTGAAAGATTACAAAACGCAACCATGTTTGAGTACTCATACATACAAGTTAGAATTTCTTTTGTTCTAAGGATACACTGTGTGATCTTGTCTGGAGGTGATTCTGGTTTTCAAGTGTTGCTAATCTTGCTTTTTAGTTATAAATTAATGTTTAGTTGCTTTTTTTTCTGTTTGGTTGTCTAGCTGTTCCTATGTGTATTGTGGTGGGTGTTTCTTCTGAAAGTGGATTTTGGGCCAGCGAGATAGCTCAGCGGACTAAGCACCTATTTAGGCAAGCACAGGGACTAATAAGATTCAATCCCCAGCACCACATGCCCTGCGCACCATCAAGTGCTGGGACAGTCACAGAGTCTGGGTGTGACGACACACTCCTGTAATCCCAGCGCTCGGGAGGTTGAAAACAGGAGGATCACTACGATCACTGTGTACTGAGACCCTGTACCAAATACATTTTTTAAAAAAGTGAATTTGGCCTGTGTTTTCCAGTAACTCATTTTTTTCTTTTTTTTTTCAAAGTTTTAGTGATAAACAGCAATGAGACAGTTTCAAATCTAATCGGAAGTACAGTT
>NW_004524890.1:529359-532912 GCF_000260255.1 Octodon degus | reverse complement strand
GGATGGGGCAAAAATTCCTACTCGGCGGGAGGGGTGGGGGAGGCACTGCAGAGTGGTGGGGGGTGGCCCGAGGGGCTGGGAGAGGGTCCGGCCCACACTGTGCCTGGGCTGGGACTGGTCCTGCCGGCGTAGGGTAGCAGGAAGCTCTCTGCACACTCCTCTTTTTGTCTTTTTAAGACAAGGTCTTGCTATGCAGCTCAGGCTGGCCTTGAGCTCACTTTGTAGCCCAGGCTGGTCTCAAACTTACAATTATCCTCCTTTCCCAGCCTGTCCCAGTGCTGAGATAATAAGTATGTGCTACCACACTTGGCCTTAGCAACTCAATTTTAAGATGTTCACTGTCAAATAATTGAATTCCTAATAAGTGCAGGCTCTGTAATTGAAAAATGAATATATATATATATATATATATATATCATTGTTACTATTAATCATCTTATCAGAGAGAAGTAGAAAAAATATGAATAAGTAGTTTGTAGGATCTTTTGTTCTTCCTCTTATGCATTGTTACTCATTACTGCTATTCTTAATGTTTTGCCAGGTCTCCATCCAATCCCACCCCAAGGAGGAAAACTGGAAATTGCTGGGATGGTGGTAGGCCAGTGGGCTGGCAGTGGATCCTCCAGGGGCCGAGGATCCTTTGGCATGCAAGTGGTTTCTGTCGGTGGGCCAGGAAAGGGGTATGTTTTTCATTGAGGTGTTACAATCTGGTGTCAAAGTGTCCTTGGGAAAAAGAGGGATTAACCAACTTTCTGTATTTAAAGGCATTTTTCAGTTTAGTTTAGTAAGCAAAATAAGTACCCTTTCTTAATGCAAAAGTCTTGTATAGAAGGGATCAGAAACACAGACCAATTAAGTATAACAGAAATGACAGAAGCTCACATAGTAACACTGAGAAGGGGCATTTAACTTAGCAAGATCAAGCTTCTGAGAGGGATAAATAATTGAAGTAGAAATGAAGGAATAGATACTGCCTCTCATCATTTTTTTCTCCAACTTTCTAAAGGCATGGAAAAGAACAGACTGGTAGAGGGCCTAAAGGACACAAAAAAGGAAATAAACAAGTAAGTACCTTTGTTTTTGAGATTATCCAGCTTCTGTTTGATGCCTCTTTCCTTTTCAGCATATCAGAAGTGGAATCCTGTACTACTTGGAGGAGCTCTCATGCCTTCTCTAAGCATTTGATTTCTTTCTCCTTCTCTCGAGAAGTGTAGTGAGGACTAGACTGCCCAGAACTGTTGCCAGAGGCTGTGAAGTCTCAGTCCTTACCCCCAAGTCCTTATCCCAAGATAGACAGTGAGTACAGTGCTCTGAAGACCTGTGCCTAGCGTAGTATTTCCTGCATGCAATCAGAAAGGAGTCAGAGTGAATCTAGTAGTGAGATTACCTCCAACCTGCCTGACATTCTGAGGGGCTGCCCAAAATGCTTAGAAAATCAATTTTTGCTTTTGCCACATCTGGAGCAGTGAGATAGCATTGCCCTTCTGTTTATTCTTAAAGATTTAGAAGAGTATTACACTTTCTCCTAGTCTGTATTTTGAATTTTATTGAGTCTATATTATATATCTCCCCTCAAAAAATAGCAGACTATGAAGAACTGTTCTTGTAGAGATTGGGGCTGTGGATGTAGGTCAGTCTAGCATCTTCAAGGCCCTGGGTTTAATCTCCAGCACTTCAAAAAAAAAGGGGGGCATTTAAAATTTTGCAGTAGACCCAAATTGCTGGACTCTTATTACCGGTTCCTATTTCTTCTCTCTCCTTTTCTTTTCTTTTCTTTTCTTTCTTTTTTTTTCTTTCTTTCTTTCTTTCTTTCTTTCTTTCTTTCTTTCTTTCTTTCTTCTTTCTTTCGTACTGAAGATTAATTACAAGGCCTCCATTCTGAGCAATGTCTTCAGTCTATTTTTTTATTTTAAGAGAAGGTCTTGCAAATTGTCCAGGATATGCTCACACTTGTGATCCTCCTGCCTCAGCCTTCCAGAGTTCTAGGATTATAGGCATGCACCACCATGCAACTTTCTTTTTCTTTTAAATCAGAGTTTCACTAAATAGCCCAGGCTGGCCTTCACATCATGACACTCCTGCCTCAGCCACCCAAGTACTGAGATCACAGGCTTGTGCCACCATGATCGGTTTCTAAGGACCATTTCTTGAGTGTCTCCTTTCTACCAAACCTGCACTACTAGACATTTTACATGCACTCTTTTTAAACACATCTTTTTAAATTATTTTGTTTTCCTTTTTAAATTAATTTTATTGAGAAACAAATAACAATGAGACAGTCTTGTGTATTTGGTACAGGGTCTCACCACACATCTTGGACTCGTAGTGATCCTCCAGTTTTCAGCCTCCCCAGCGCTGGAATTACAGGCATGCACCACCATGCCTGGACTCCGTTGCTGGCTAGTGTGCCCCGGGGGCAGGGCCGGCACAGTGTGGTCCCTGCAATTGCCAAAGCAGGCACTTACTCCGCTGAGATATCTCACAGGCCCTTACATACACTCTTTAATAATAGGCAGTTTGGTCAACAGTTTTAAGTTATAATCCACTTTCCTATAATAGCACTAGCTTCCATTGAATCCATGCTTTTACCTTCACTGTTTAACATTTTCTCAAAGAATACAAATTTACTTTAATGTTATTTTATTTATGTATGTATTTATTTATTTATTTTTGTGGAACCAGGCATTGAACTCAGGCCCTTGCGCTTGCCAGGGAAGCACTTATTCCACTGAGCCATCTCCCTGGCCCCTTTAATGTTATTTTGAGTCAAAAGTATAAATAGAAAAGTAAATCTTATACACAAAGCATTTTATAATGTACTCCAAAGCTAGAGAGTAGTAACTTTGTGAATTTTCTAAAGCTTCTCAGCTTCTTCTAAAAGCTGCCTGGAAAGTAAAAAGGATTATAAAAAGGATTGCATCTAGAAGGAAAAAAAATGAGCCAGGTAGGTTCCCATAAGTTGGTACACTCATAGCAAATTTATGATGATTCAGGTCTGGTTTTCAGGCATACAGCCTGAAAAAAACTTCTATTTTTAGTACTGCAAGTAGTTTAGATACATCTATATCTAGTTGACTCACACTAACAAAGAACATAGAAATAGTTATGTGGTTATGGTTGGGGATTAATTTACTCTTTAAATTATTTATTATTTGGTCCTCTCGGCCAGGGAGATGGCTCAGTAGAATAAGTGCTTGCCTGGCAAGCACAAAGGCCTGAGTTCAATCCTCAGTTCCACCAAAAAAAAAAAAGGCAAAATATTTGGTCCTCTCATATAAGAGAAACCATATTATATGGTTTCTGTGTCTGCTTTGTTTTACTAGGCATTGTCATGTAATATGGTATCTTTAACTCTTTTGGGAAAATAACCCAGTGGAGGTATAGCTGGGTTGAATGGAATTTCTATTTTTATTTTTTTTCAAAGTTTTATTGATAAACAGATAGCAATGAGACAGTTTCAAATCAAATTGGAAATACAGTTTCAACAAATAATACACTGCATATATTCTTCTTAGTGGTTAATTGCTGTACAAGATGTGGACTTGTGATCCTA
>NW_004524890.1:514456-519034 GCF_000260255.1 Octodon degus | reverse complement strand
AATAAATAAAATTTAAAAAAAAAATTTAAATAAAATTTACTAGAAGGCTTGCAAACATTTTTTCTAGCACTAATGTCTAAAGTCAAGCAAGGAATATCTGTACATTTAGCAACCAATTCGAATATAATGCATACACATACAAAACAGTCATAAAATGTCATATTAAAGAAACATTATAACCTTAAAACATTTCCATGTTTTAGTTTAGATTTACCAACACATTTTGACCAACATTTTAACAACTGCATAATGAATTTATCTGTGTACCGGGTGGCAGGCAGAACGAGAGGGTACTGAGGGAGATGGTCGGGGGTCACAGCCACTTCTTTATCAGTTGGAACTGCCAGTGTGACCATGTGGAATTGGCCGGTCCTCCGCGGATGGCATCCAGAACAGCAAACTTTGAGCCATTTCAGAGGTTCACGGACAAGATCAATCCAAGCCTGAATGTATGGGACCTGGTCAGGGTGTCCCAGATTTTCAAAGATGACTCTCCGGACCGGTAAGAATTTACAGATGGCTCAGAGGTTCAAATGATAAAATTTGTAAGTTTTCAGAGACCACCCTGGGACCAGAAAGTCTCCCCGGGGAAATGGTTTTTGAAAACTCTGGTTCCTCAGATTGATCCCCAGTAAAGGGGATCCCGGACAAGCCCCCAAATGTTATGTGTTGCTCAGAATAGGAACCAGATCAGCCTGATTGGAATTTGGAAAGCTGTTTATTACTGAGCTCAGAGCCCCTGGTCCGCTCTCATGCAGGAGAAGACCAAAAGGCCCATCCTTTGATTTTTAATCTCTAAGTTTCTTTTTAAATTAAATGTGTTTCTTTTATCCTACATATAATTAGTTTTTGTCTCCTTATCCTTTCTACCAGTTTGTGTCCTTTGGTTGAGGAATTGAGATTATTCACATTGAATTAATATTGAAAGATACTGACTTAATCCTGTCATTGTATTATTTTTCTGTCGCTGATTTCCTTATTTATTTTCCTTTTGTTTAGCTGCTCATTCCACTATCTCTTTGTAGGATGTCCTTGAGAATTTTTTTAAAATTTTTAAAATTTTTTTAAAATACTGGTTTGGTAGTCATGAATTTATTTAGGTACTCCTTGTCATAGAAATAATTTATTTCTCTATCAATTTTGAAGGAAAGTTTTAAAGGACGTTTAAGTCAGGGTTGCAAATTGTTATCTATAAGGGCTTTAAACATTTCACTCAAAACCCTCCTGGCCTTCAGGTTTGTGTAGAAAAGTCTGCTCTAATTCTAGTGAATTTAATTTTATATGTGATTCATTGCCTTTCTCCAACAGCTTTTACAATTTTAGCCCTGTGATGGACTTTTGGTACTTTGAGTATAATGTGGCGTGAAAAAGTTCTCCTCTGGCTGTGGCTAATATGGGTACTATATGCCTTACTTATCTGTGTTTATTTTTCCCCTATATTTGGGAAATTTCTAGCCATTATTTCTGTGGATACTTTTTTTATGCCAGTTGTGTTGCTGTAACCTGTGGTAGAGCTGACAGATTCCAAGATCTCGTGTATGGCAAGCAAAGAATTGCAAAGCATATACCTAGGAGTAAAAGAAAAGCAACTACATTTATTAAACATCACAAATGGAAAAAGGGTGCTAAGAGAGAGGAAAACTGAAGCCAAAAAGGACAAAGTAAAAAGGCCTCATGTACTTTGAACTAGGGTTATATAGGAATGGTCCTAAGATACCGCTCAATTCAATGGAAGGTAGTGTTATTCATAGCCCCTGTAATCTATCTGTACTGCTGTCTTCTGATTTTTCACTTACTCTAAGATTAGTCTCTATATCATCTAGCGACTGCTAAATCCATTTTTCATATTATCTTGTATATGAGGTGTCTATAAGATGTCTTTGAATAGTCTTTAAAAACATTGTCTTCTACTCCTGAAATTGTGTGCTCACATGATAGTTCTGCTGCCCATACTTCCAGTTTGTTTTTTTTTTAATCTCCTGGATTTCTGATTACAACCTTTTCATCAGCTCTAATTCCTTGGTAAACTGTTCAGTCATGTCTTAAATAATTTTCTTTAGCTCATCTAGCTTCTAAAAGCTCCAGCATGTTTCTTTGTTATTACTTCCATTATCTGTTCAGATGTATGTCCTGTGATACCACTGAGTACTCTTTGTTCTCTTTTGTAACCTCCTCTGATTCAACTTCAGACTAGTTTGGGCGTGTGTGCTGGGATTGTCAACCTACAATCCCAGCATTTGGGAGGCTGAGGCAAGATTGCCAAGTTTGAAGCCAACCTGGAAAATGTAGTAAGATTTTTTAGTGCTGAAAACCCACTATGTATAAGACATAGCTAGTTTCAGGACAGAATGTTTGCTGATGGCCAGTGATATTGAACATTTCTTCATGTATTTATGCCTTTCACACTCCTTCTGTGAAGTATCTATTCATTTCATTTGCCTGTTTTTTGACTGAATCTTTTATTTTAGGGGGTCAGTTTATTTTTTTAGTTCTTTATATATTCTAGATTTGAATCCTTTGTCTGAAAAATCACTGGTAAATTTTTTCCCATTCTGTGGATTATTTCACTCTGCTACTTGTTTCTTTTGCTATACAAAAACATTTTAATTTATGCCAAGAGTTGTGACACATGCGTATAATCTCTTGGAAGACTGAGGCCGAACAGTCACTACAAGTTTGAGGCCAACCTGGGCTACATAGTGAATTTAAGAACAGCTTGAACTTCATAGTGAGACCCGTTTGTTGATTGTCACAACTATTTTCTGTGCAACTGAGGTTCTGCTCAGAATGTCCTTACCTACACCCATAACTTATTACAATGGTGGTGAACTCATAGCACATGTGCTACAGCTGGCTATTTATTATCACTGAAAGTTCTAAAAGTTTCACCATCACTGACCTATTTTGTTTTTCAGATTAAGTGTCTGTTTTAACATTATTCTTTGATCCATTTTGATTTTTGTTTACCACATGGTGGGCGATATAGGTCTGATGTCAGTCTTCTGCTTGTGGATATACAATTGTCTCAGTCCCATTTATTAAAGAGGTTATCAGTACATTCCATTGAATGTTTCATATCTTGTATTTCTCCTTAGTTTCTCTTCTTAGTTCCTATTTCCTTTCCAAAGTGGCCTTTATCTTTTCTATCATCTTGTTTGGCTCAATTAATTTGTTTTTACTTGGGTCAGGGAGATAGCTGAGTAAAATAAGCACTTACCTGGCAAGTGCAAGGTCCTGAATTCAATCCCCAGTACCACAAAAAAATTGTTTTTTTCTTTAAGTTTATCTAACATTTTATTAGCAATTTTTTAAAATCTTTTTAATGAAGTTCTCTTTGAGCTTGCTAATCATCTTATAAATTTATGTTTCTTGTTTTATCTGTTCAAACATGTTGACCAGTTGGGGTTTTATTTAGTTCTTTGTCTGTAGCTTCCTCTGCTTTGGTGTCTGTGAGATCACCTTTGGGGGCATTAAGGATTTTGGAGACATCTTTGGCTTTCCCATGTTTTTATGGAAATAAGTCATTCAGGCTCCCCTTTTCTAGTACTGTTCACAAGTTCGCCTAGCTGGAGTGAGCATAAGAGCTCGAAACACTGTCACGTCCTTGAGAATAATCTAGATTTGAAAGTTAAGGCCATCTGCACATATTGGCACAGTGGGAGTCATGACTAACTTCCAGAAAAGCCATATAAGTGCCCTCTAGCCACCCTGAGCTAGCCCAAGGAAGGAACCCTACTAGGTAAGAGCTGAAGAAGGAAAAGTTCTAGCAAAGCACATGGTGGGGACACTGCTATAAGGGACAGAAGTTCGGAATGAAAATTAGTAGTTGTTACTTATGTTGAAACATATCCAACAGTTGGTTTTTTATCATGTATCTGCTTGGAAACAAAAAGTCCTTTGGAGTCATGTATACTTGGATACAGGTCTGGGCATATAGTTGCCTTCACCAAATCACTTTGTTTTTAAGAGGCTCCACTGTCTAATATGTAAATAAACAGCAGTATGCAGCATGTCCAACCATGTAGTAATCAGAAGTTGTCAATATTTCTAATACCATTCATCAGGAACCAGCACTGCCCTGCAATGCAAAGCAGTTCATGTCTTTTATAATAGCACTCACATTTCTGGAATTTAAAAAAACAGGTAATTGTTTTAGTTATAAGTCTATGGGAAAACTAGAAGGTAGACTCTTGAGACTGAGATCAGGGAGAGAGGTGTAATGTGTGAAAAGAATCAAAATGTCACCTACACGTACGTATAGATTAAAATAAATTTCATTCTACATTTCCAATATGCAGCAATAAAATAAAATAAAGCTGTTTTTGGAAATGTTAATACATGTGCCCCCTCAAATAGTCTATGGGGGGGTCTATCTATCTGTTTGGTTTTTGGTGCTGAGAATTGAACTTAAGACTTTCACAATGAGGTACATTCCCAGCCCTTTTGGATGTTTTGTTTTTAAGATGGTCTCACTAAATTGTCCAAGCTAACAACTCTTGTTGCATAGGTCCTGCTTTACCTTGGTCTTAACCATCCAGCAGAAAAGTATAAAAACGAAGTATAAGAAGTAAAGCCATG
>NW_004524890.1:513548-514356 GCF_000260255.1 Octodon degus | reverse complement strand
AATCTTGAAGCAGGACAGTCCCACAATATTCCTTTTCTATTTTTATTTTGTTGAGGAGTCTCCATACGGATTTTCATAATGGTTGCCCCAAAAATAAAGGATTCCTTTTAAACCACAACCTTGCCATTGTCAAAATTGCCATTCTTAGAAACTGAAAGAGTAAATAAGGATCAAAATGTACAATAGATACTGTGAAATAGGAAAAAAATATTAAAAAGAAGAGAAGGAGGAAAGGTGAAAGGAAGGAAAGGAAAAGGAAAACAAAATACAAGGTAGTTATACTAGTAGCTTCTCTTAGTTCATTGGAGTGAAAAGTCTGGGCTAAAATCATCTGGAGAATTTTTATGCCCATATTTTTTCTCTGACTACTTTGAAGATAACAATACGCAATGTATTAACTATTGTTAATCTGTTTTTATTATGAATTTTTTCATAAAATAAAAAATACCACAGATAAATCAACTTATAAAATTCATACTGGGATACCTACTGGCAAGTACAGACTTAATGTGGGAAAACTGCTACATACCTTTCAGATTATAGTTATGTTTTTAACAAGATTATTAAATCTGTTGCTATTAAGTTTTTTAAAAAGATTGTCATTCATTCTGGCATAAGATGGAATCAGTGTTGTTTTGATTTCCATTTCTCTAATGGCCACAGTTGCTGAACAGTTTTTCATGTAGTTACTGGGCAGTTGTATTTCTTAAAAGAAGTATCTAGCTGGGGGAGATAGCTCAGTAGCATAAGTGCCTGCCTGCCAAGTATAAAGTCCTGAGTTCAATCCCCGGTACAAAAAAAACAAATA
>NW_004524890.1:508910-513448 GCF_000260255.1 Octodon degus | reverse complement strand
ACACACACACACACACACACACACACACACACACACCCTGCTCAATTTGATATAATCTGTTTGTCAATTCTTGGAGTTATAGTACTTCTTTTGCCATTGGAGTTCTTACCAAGAAAGTCCTTGCCTATGCCCATGTCTTCAAGGGTTTTCAAGTCAGTGTTTCTGGGTTGGGTTTGTTTTGTTGTTTTAAGACAAGATCATACTGCATATTAAGTCTGGCCTTGTACTCTTTATTTAGCCCAGGCTGGCTTTAAACTCAATGATCTTCCTCCTCAGCCTCCCAAGTGCTGGGATTACAGGCATACACTACCATGCCAAGCCCTAGTATTTCTGTTTTAATATCTATATGTTTTATCCATTTTGATTTTATATTAGTACAAGGTAAGAGATATGAGGCTAGATTCTATCTTCTGCATGTGAATAACCAGTTTTCCTAACACCATATGTTTCAGAGACTATCTTTTCACTAGAGTATGCTTTTGGGCCCTTTGTCAAAGATAATATGGCTGAATTTGCCAGAGGTTGTTTTTATATCAGTTTTATTTTTTGTGGCAGTACTATACAGTTTTATTAGTAGCTTTGCAATATAATTTGAAAGTCTGAATTGTGATGCCTCCTGCTTTGCTCTTGTTGCCCAGGATGGCTTTTGCAATTCTTGTTCTCTTCTGGTTTCATATAATTTTCTTTTTGAGATAAAGTCTCACTATGTAGTTAAGGTTGGCCTCAGACTTACAGTGATCTTCCTCACTCAGCCTTCCCAGTGTTGGAATTATAGGCATGTGCCACCATACCCAGCCTTGGTTCCATATAAATTGTAGGATAGTTTTTTTAGTCCTGTGAAGAATGCTTTTAGTATTTTCTATTGACATTGCAGTAAATCCATAAATAATAAGTCCCCAACTTGCAAATGAATTCTGCTCCAGGAGAATGTAAGTTGGATTCATTTCTAAGTCTGACAAAGTGAGTCCTATACATTTTTGACACAAATATACAATGTATGTTGCTTTGTGCCTCCTAGCTGTCCCCTCCACATCACCACTGCTTTAACTCTTGCTTCTGGATATCCTGGGCTCTGGTTTACAACCATACTACTTACTGTAAAATATCTCACTATACAGTAAGCACACAGCACCACAGTTGTGACAATGCCTGGCAGACATGTGAGCTACTTCCATGATTTGTTCACACCTACCAGTGTTCATAATGTGAGATGCATTGGTATCTATGAAAGTTCACAACTCAAATGTTCGTAAGTCAGAGATTTACTGTTATTAATTTACTATTATTAATAATTTACTATTATTTTTGGTAATATAACCATTTTGACAATACTTGTTCTGCTTGTGCAGGAACTGGGGATCTCTTTCCATTTTCTGATGTCTTCTTCAATTTCTTTTTTCAGAGTTTTCATTATACAGTTATCTTACTTTCTTAATTAGGTTAATTCCTCAGTATTTGATTTTTTCCATAATTTTATTGAGAGACAAATAGCAATGAGACAGTTTCAAATCAAATTAGTAGGACAGATTCAATAATTAACACATTGCATACTGTCTTCCTAGTGGTTAATTGCTGTACAAGATGCAGACATGATGTCCTATTTACAAATACTATTAAAACAAATCCTTCTATTCATTGAATTAAGAGAATGTAGCTGTATATCTATTCCAACCACAGTATTTGATTTTTTGACATTGTAAATGGGATAGTTTTCCTAGTTTCTTTCTTAGTGGGTTCATAACAGAAATGCTGTTGAGTTTTGTGTCTTTATTATGTATCTTGCTACTTTACTGAATTAGTTTACAAGTTCTAGTGATCTTTTGGTCAAGTTTTCTATGTAAAAAGTAATATCATCTGCAATTAGAATTTGAATTATATATAAACAATTCAAATATATATATATATATATATATATATATATATATAATCTTCATCTATCCCTTTTACTTCTTTTTCTTACCTGATTTTCTGCCTGAAGCTTGAAGCACTATGTTGAAGAGGAGTGGTGATAGTGAGCACTCTCATCTTGTTCCTGAGTTTAGAAAGGATGATTTTGAGTTTTTCCTCATTTATTATTTTGTTCTTGTAGATATGTAATAAATGGCTTTTATCAAGCTGAAGTAGGGTCATTCTGTAGATACTTTTGTTAGAGTTTGATCCTGTTGGATTTTTTGTCTTTTCATCCATCTGTTTAGATCATCAAGTAATATTATTTACCTTGATTATATTCATGTGGTGTAATGCAGTAATTGATGCATGCATTTATTTATGGATGTTACACCATTATTTTATCCCTGAGATGAAGCTGACTTGGTCACAATTTATGATCTTTTTAATGATTTACTGCATTGTTTGCTAATACTTTATTTTCAAAGTAGTTGCTTATAATCTATATTTTGGTGGTACTGATTGTGGTTTCTCCTTTGTCACTTCTAATTGCATTGATATGAGTATTCTTTCTTTTTTTTGTATTTTTCCTTTTATCATCTTCTTTATGCTTTCAAAGAACTCTTTGATTCATTGATCCCTTGTTTTTTAGTTTCAATTGCATTAATTTCCCTCTGGTTTTTATAATTTCTTTGTACTCAAATTTCAGTTGCTGTTTCTTTAATTGGATCTTCAGATGCAACATTATTTATTTGGGATTTCTCTTTTCTTTTAATGTGTCCATTCACAGCTATAAACTTCCTTTTAATACTACTTAAATTATGTCCCATAGATTTTGGCTTGCTGTGCCTTCATTGTCATTTGATTCTAGAAACGTTTTTTTTCTTTCCTGATTGCTTTTTCTTTTAAAACTTTTTGCATTTTTATTGTTACATCTTTGCAGTACATAATGATCCCATTCTCTCTTTCTTTCTCTCTCTCTGTCCTAATGAAATAAAATTATGTTTTACACTTTATATATTTGGTTTTCCTGCATCTATTAAGAGGATCATGTGATTGTGGCCCTTTCTTGTTTAAGTAGTATGAACCATCCCTACATCCCCAGCATGAATATTATTTGGTCATGTTGTATGATTTTTTTCATGATTTGTTACACTGTTTTCCAATATCTTTCTTTTAATGTTGGCAAATTTTATTTGAAAACTGAAGGGTAGGGGAACAACTGGTTCTGCAGAGTAAACTTAGGAACAGAAGACAAAAAGACAGGGAAAAATAACAGGAAAAAAAAAACACCCTGAAGGATACGGGGTGGGCTATTATGAGGAAAAGCCACAGTAGCCTGTTTGACAATATTTTATTAGAGTATATGTTCTCAGAGTAGCCGGGTGTCACAGCACATGCCTGTAATCCCAGCACTTGAGAGGCTGAGGTGGAAGGATCATTGTGAGTTTGAAACCAGCCTGGGCTACAAAGTGAGCTCAAGGCCAGCCTGAGCTGCATAGGGAAACCCTGTCTCAAAAAGATGGAAAAAAAAAAAAAAAAAAAAAGAAGTACTTACCAAAGATCTTCTGAACTCTACCAGAATCCTTTGTGATTTTGCCTTTTTCTTTTCTATTTGCATGATTTTGGGTCTTATTTTGGTAAGACTGGTTAAGAGATTATGTATTTTGTTTAAACTTTCAAAGAACCAACACTTTGATTCATTGTTTCTTTGTATTTTTTTAAGCCGCAATTTCATTAATTTCTGCTCTGATTTTATAAATTCCTTCCTTGTACTAGCTTTAGGTTTGGATTATTCTTGTTTTTCTCTAGTTTTGAAGTATATCATTATGTTACTTATTTGAGCTTATTGTTTTTATGATGTGGGGATTCATGATATAAACTTTCCTCCTAGGCTTGCTTTCATTGTGTCTCACAGATTCTAGTATATCATAGTGGCATCATTATTTGATTGTAGAAACTCTCTGATTTGTTGCTTAATTTCATGTGTGACCCACTGTTTATTCAAGAGGGTATAAATTAATTTCCATGTGTTTGCATAGTTTCTGTGTTTTCTTTTGCCGTTGATTTCTAGTTTCGTTGCATTATAGTCCAAGAATATGCATAGGATAATTTCCATTCTTTTGCATTTACTTTAACATACTTTATGGGCTGGTATCTTCTATGGCTTGGAGAAAGACTCTTGAGCTTTTGAAAATAATGTGTGTTTTGTTATTGGATAGAACACTGCAGATATCTGTTAAATGCATTTGTTCAGAGTTTTGGTTCAGTGCTCGCTTCGGCAGCACATATACTAAAATTAGAACGATAGAGAGAAGATTAACATGGCCCCTGTGCAAGGATGACACACAAATTCATGAAGCATTCCATATTTTTGTGATAAAATCAGCATGGTACTGGCAACAAAATAGACCTAAGGATCAATGGAATAGATTGGAAGATGCTGAAGCCCCTACGAACACACTCTGCCACCTTATCTTTGACAGAGTGGCCAAACATACTCAGTGGAAGAAAGATAACCTCTTTAACAAATGGTGCTGGAAAAACTGGCTCTCTACATGCTGAAAACTCAAACTTGACCCAGGTCTATCACCATGCACTAAACTAAAGTCAAAATGGATTAAAGATCTAAACATTAAAGCAGAGACACT
>NW_004524890.1:490456-501760 GCF_000260255.1 Octodon degus | reverse complement strand
TAATGAATAGAATGATTTGTTCTAATGGTGTTTGTAAATAGGATATCAAGTCCGCATCTTGTACAGCAATTAACCACTAGGTAGAATGTGTGCAATGTGTTAATTACTGAAACTGTCCTACCAATTTGGTTTGAAATTGTCTCATTGCTATTTGTTTCTCAATAAAATTATGGAAAAAATAAAAAATAAATTGTCCAAGCTAGAATTGAATTTACAGTGCTTCTTCCTCAACCTCATGGAGTGCTGGGATTGTAGGCATGTCCACTATGCCCAATTTAGATCTTTGGAATTTTTTTCCCTTCCATTTACTTGCATATCCAGTTATCAGCATTGGACAGTGTTGCACAGCAGTTTAGAAAATAGAGTGACATCCTGGCTCCAACACTTCATATCTTGAACAAGTTTCTTTCATCTTCCTTAGGCTCTCACATTCCCCATCTGTAAGTATGAAATGATAACAACTAACAGGTTACTATAAGTGTTAGCTGGGCATAGTTTCATATGCCTACAATCCCAGCACTCTGGAAGCTGAGGCAGGATTGCCAAGTTTGAGGCCAACCTGGAAAATGTAGTAAGGTTCAAGGTTAGTGAGACCCTGTTCAACGAAAAAAAAAGTATTAGCAAAAATACAAAGTTTTGTAGTGGTGGCTGCATCATTGCCACCAGATTTCAGTCAGATCACTTGTTGTTTGATAAATTCTTGGATTGGTATCAGAATGTACTAGGTATCAATAAGCTTTAAACTTTCTGGTACTTTTGAAGAACTGAAGTAGCTTACTCAGGCTGGTTTATGAACATGTTTCAGGGAGCTTTTCCCTCTTTACCACCAAACTCCAGGGAGGGCTCTAGGGTTCAAGGAAAAGGAAGGAACCGAGGACAATGAACAATGGGAAACAGAAGAGGAAGAAGAGGCTGAGCACATAGTCCTTGTTACAGGAGCAGCCTTGGCTGCAGCAGGTGGAGGGCTGGAGGCAGCCCTGGTAGTAGCAGTGGTCATAGCCTTGGCCCAGCAGCCTTGAACATGGCTACTGCCATGGTGGTCAAGATAGCCATGAGGATTTGAAGCTGAGAGGAGCTGTGGCTTGACCAGTGTGTTTAAATTTCACACTATGGGCTCACTGTAAATATAGAAGTTAATTTTTTTTAAAGATAAACTTTTTTCTATAGCTTCTCTAAAGCAATGGAACATCCATCTCTGACAAAACAAAACAAAAAAGGGATATAAAAGATAAACTTTTTTTCAAAGATTTTGATTCCAGTGGCATCGTTGCTTCAGATTTGTGCGTGTGTGTTAATGAATTATAACTACAGAAGAATTACCCATATAAGCTGCACAATGGACAGATTTCCTCTCCTCCCCAGTTTTTGTTCAGACTGTCCACAAAAGTTTGAGAGCCCATGAGTTTGGCTGTAACTTTGTGTACAAGGCTTACCTGAGTAAGCCTCAGTGCAAGAATTGCCCATGCGACCACTGGCCAGATCACTATGAATAGCGACACTGAGCAGCTCCATGTGAATTCAGCATTGCTGCATCCAGTGGGTATCCAGGTCCCTGAGCCCATTACGTTGGGTTTCTGTTTTTGTTTTCCTTAACCAACATTTCTTTCTTGGTACATTTTAGGTATACATAACAGTAACATTCATCATAGTGAATTTGTACCTGTACATGATATAGCTCATTGCTACTCTTTTCCCCATTCTCCTCCCTCCCTTGAACCCATCTTCCCCTCCTCATTTATAAAGCTTTGTTTCCACTTTTTCCTTCTGTTCTCTTCTTTTCCCATCCCTTTCTTCCTTTTACCATACCGCCTCCCTGGTTCCCCTTCTCATTTGAGCATTTTCTTCCTATTTCTCAGTATCTGTTATATGCTTTTTTTGTGGGGTGGGGGAAGTGCTTTTGGTTTTTGTTTTTGTTTTGTTTTTGTTTTTGTTTTTTGGCACTGGGGATCAAACTCTGGACCTTGTGCTTACCAGGCAGGTGCTAATGGCACTGAGCTCTATCTCTGGCCCAACATTTTGCTCCTATTATGGCTGATACATTGTGTCAACTTGAGGATTCCAGAATCTTAACTAAGTAACTCAGTACAACTTGAGGATTCTAGAATCTTAACTAAGTAACTCAGTACTTCTAATCCTGGGGTAAAAAGGACATGCCCTTACAACTCTAGGATGTAGTTCATTGTGTCAATTTGAGAAGTTTAAAAATTCAACTAAATGATTCCGCAGAGGACAGAGTCCTTACCTTGTGTACATCCTCACCCTGTGGAAGAGGAGGGCACAGGATATATAGTATAAGCAAGGAGAATTGGCTTGTTCTTCCCCTTGTGCTCTTGCTGTTTTCCATCACCATGAACTGTTGTTGTCTGCCATGTGCCACTCTGCCTTAGAACCAGCTGAGCAGGGACTCAAACTTCCATGAACTGCAAGCAAACTAAACTTTTCCTGCCTTAATTCTAGGTGTCAGGTATTTTGTCTCAGAAATGAGAGAAAAGTACTAAGACAACAGGCCCTTAATTACACTTTAAGTTTTCATGCCAGGAAAACCATACACTATTTACACATATGTGTCTCATTTATTTCAGTTGAGAATATAGTCTCAAGGAGCATCCATTTAGCTGGAAAGGTCTCAAGGTTATCCTTTGTGGCAGAGTAGTACCCCATTGTATTAAAAATATACATATCTTTGTTCATTTAGCAGTTAATAGATATTTGGGCTCTTTCCAAGATTTAGCTATTATAAACTGTGCTGCTATAAACATGGATGTACATGTATCACTGTTGTATGATGCTTTTAATTGTTTTGGAATGATACCTAGAAGGGGAATAGCTGGGTCAAATGGACCTCTAGTGCTAATTTTTTGTTATTGTCGATACATTATTACATTAGTTTATTTATTTATCAATTTATTTTTATCGTTTTGAGGCAGGGTCTCTGTAATTTGGGCTGGTCTTAAACTCACTTTGTAGCCCAAGCTGGCATTGAACTCTCTAGTGATAGTTGCTTTCTTTTTGTTTGTGGATTTTTTGTTTTATTGTTTTCTTTTTGTTTGTTTTTGTCTTTTTTGAGACAGGGGCTCACTATGGAGTTCAGGCTGGTCTTGAGCTCACTTTGTAGCCCAGACTGGTCTTTTTTTTTTCCAGACTGGTCTTGAACTCCAAACAATCCTCCTGCCTCAGCCTCCCAAGTGCTGGAATCATAGGCATGCCCCCCACACCTGGCTCTAGTGCTAGTTTTTTTAAGAATTACTACACTGATTTCCAGGGTGGTTACGCTAGTCTGCACTCCCACCAACAGTGGAGAAGGGTTCCTTTTTCCACACAGCCCCTGCAGCATTTGTTACTGGTTGGTTTCTTAACAGTAGCCATTATTTCTGAGGTAAGAAGGAATCTTGGTTGCTATTGTTTTAATTCGCATCTCTCATGTGATCAGTAATTTTGAAAAACTTTTCATATATTTATTTGCCATTTCTTGTTCATCTGAGAAGTGTCTATTCATTTCAGATGCCCATTTTTTAATCTGATAATTGTATACAGGGACTTGGACATTCACACTGTGATGATTAACATGTCTTTTTTTAGAAAAAGTGTTAAGAGCATTTTGAAAATGTATGCCTGAACATTTCTATCATAAATGATGGAAATAAATCATATAAATCATAAATCATATAATTTATATCATAAGTGCCCTTTTACCTGATATTCAAAGTTAGAAATTTATACTAAGGAAGCAATCACATGTACCATGTAAGAAGCATTTAGCTACAAGTGTAATGGACACAGAACTGCTTATAAGGTTAAGACATCACAATGTTAAGTGGACAAAAGTAAGAGATAAAAAAGTAAATTGTCCCCTAATCCCAACACTTTGGGAGGCTGAGGTAGGAGCCTCAACTTGAACTCCAGCCTGTGCAATAATTTAGCAAAGCCCTACCTCAAAATTTAAAAAT
The DNA here is from genome assembly GCF_000260255.1 of Octodon degus. NCBI lineage: Eukaryota > Metazoa > Chordata > Mammalia > Rodentia > Octodontidae > Octodon > Octodon degus. Next base: position 497,813 of record NW_004524890.1, on the reverse strand, counting down.
GCTACAAGGTGGCGGGAGGGACTGTGGATGTACCTTAGTCCAAAGTCCCTGGGTTCATCCCACCCAACAAAGAAAAGTTTTATGTTTGAGGAGTAGGAGATTTGTTACTTTCAATATATTAAATGAGGACTTCTGATACCAACTCAATGTGCCCTGTGTAGGTTATTTTCTGTGTTTGTTTGCCTTTTTTGAGACAGAGTCTCCTTATGTAGTTCAGGCTGGCCTTGAGCTCACTTTGTAACTCAGACTGGTCTCAAAAGTTGCAACAATCCTTCCTGCCTCACCCTCCCCAGTACTGGAATTCTAGTCATTTACCACCACCCCTGGCTTTGGTTATTAAATGTTTCATTGATAAAAGAAAAGATCCTACAAAACCAAACTATTAGCACTGATTATATCTGAATGATGTGCTTTGGGTTAACTTGTGCTGTTTCATTTAAGATGTGCACTTTTCTGGTATGGAATAAAGTTTCATTGCTTAGGGGAAAAAAGATACCCATTTTTAGATTGGGACTTTATGTTTAGGGAGACCTGTTTTGTTGTATTTTATTTTGTATCTCAGTTCTCTATATATTCTATATATTATTAGCCCTTTGTCTGAGGAATAGCTAGAAAAAACTTTTTCCACACTGTGGGTTGTCTCATCACTCTGTTGGTTTGCTGTGCAAAAGTATTTAATAAGAGGCCAGTTGTTGATTCTTTGCACTATTTCCTGTGCAATTTGGGTTTTGTTCATAAAGTCTTTGCCTATGCCTATATCTTCAAGAGTTCTACCTATTCTACCTTCCAGTAGAGTTAGTGTTTCTGTTTTAATATTTAGATCCTCAGTGTGTGCCAGTCCCCTGCACCATGGCATGGTAGTGCACACCTGTAACCCCAGCACTCAGGAGGTTGAGACAAGAGGATCTCTGTAAGTTTAAGCCTGGACTGCGGGCTACAAAAGTGAGCACAAGGCCAGCCTGAATGAACTGCAGAGCAAGACCCTGGCTCAAAAAGAAAAGATCTTTGATCCATTTTGATTTAAGTTTAATGAATGGTTAAATATATGGATATAATTTTGGGCATGGCATGTGAAAAGCCAGTTTTTCCAACACCATTTTTTAAAGAAGCTGTTTTCTTCCAGTGAAGGTATTTGGGCCCATTGTCAAAAATAAGGTGGCTGACTCTGTTTGGTGTATTTTCTGCTTCTCCTAATCTGTTCCACTGATCCTTGGGCCTTTTTTTTCTCCTAGCAGTACCATCCTATTTTTATCACACTAGCTCTGCAATATAATTTCAAGTCAGAGATTGTACCCTGCCTTGCCTTTGTTGCTTAGAATTCCTTTTGCTATTCTAGGTCTCCTCTGGTTCCAATGAATTTTAGGATGTTTCTAATACTTTGAGATATGCTATTGGAATTTTCATCAGGATTGCATTAAATCTGTAAACAATTGTGGGAGTATGGCCATTTTCACAATGTTGTTTCTTCCTACCCAAGAACAAGGGATGTCTTTCCATTTTCTGATATTCTCCTTGAGCTCCTCTTTCAGAGTACTGTAGTTTTCAATGTAAAGATTTTTTTGCTTCCTTTGTTAGATTGATTCCTAGGTATTCATTTAGGGGGTGGTATTGTGAAAGATGTCGTGTCCCTAATTTCTCAGTGAGTTTGTTATCTGTGTACAGGAATGGTATTGATTTTTGAGTGTTTACTTTGTTGTATTCAGCTACTCTCAAGAATTTAGTTATTAAAACTAGAAGTCTTTTGGTGGAGTTTCTGGGGTCTTCTATGTAGAATATCATGCCATCTGCAAATAAGGGTAACTTAACTTCTTCCATTCCTATTCTTACTCCTTTTATTTCTTTCTCTTATCTAGTTTCTCTTGCTATTGTTGACTGAACTCATGGTTATTGTTGGAAATTTGGTGTTGTAATTTCTGTTTGTTGTTGTTGTTGTTGAGACAGAGTCTTACTATTAGTTCGGGCTGGCCTTGTGTTCACTTTTGTAACCCCCAGGCTGGTCTCAAATTCACAGCGATACTCCTATCTTAACCTCTCAAGTACTGGGATTATAGGCCTGTGCCACCATGCCCAGTTTTGCATGGGTGCCTGCCTATGGGGCCAAGACAGTGTGCCCAGGCATCCAGGGCTGAGACTGCATGGCTTCTGGGGCAGGGGATTGAACTCAAATGCTTGTGCTTGCCAGGTAGGTTCTTATGCCTCTGAGCTATTTCTCCAGCTCTGGTGTTGTGCTTTCCAATTTAAATTTGCTGTTATCATAGGAAAACCATGTCTTAAAACTGTAACATTTGATTTGAACTTAAAATGAACAGGGATACATTATTTCAGTATATGTTTTTTCTGTCTCTCAAAACGTAAAAGCATAAAATAAAATTCCTGTATACTAGAGCATCTGCTTTCAAAGCGATTTGGCAAATACAAACTGAATATTAAGGCTAGCTTATCAGAAGTACTAGCATAAATAGTGTCTTAGTTACTTTTTCCTCATTCCTGGGACAAAATACATGATATCCAAAATTAAAGAAGGAAAGGTTTACTTAGCTCATATTTACTGGAGATTTCAGTCTATACTCTGCAGGCTCCAAGGCAGAGGGGAGCAGCTCATGGCAGTGGAAAACAGCAAAGAACAAAGGGAAGAGCAGCAGCTGAGGCAGCTAACAAGCCTCTCTCCCCTCCTTACATTTGTATACAGATTATCTGCCCCAGGTAGGTATAGCACTCATACCCATAATCCCAGCCTTGGATCATGAATTAATCACAAACTCTAGAAGCTACCCCATGACTGCATGAGGCTTTGGGGGTACAAATAGACGCAAAATCATAATAAGTAGGTAGTAAATACCTTGCAGTCAATTTTCTTTTCTTCTTTTTTTAAAAATTTTTATTTGTGTATTTGATACAGGGTCTCACTATGCAGCTCGGACTTGTATTGATCCTCTTGTTTTTAGCTTCCCCTGCGCTGGGATTACAGGTGTGTGCCATCATGTCCAGACTTGCCAGCCACTCAGCACAACCAGGGACAGGGCCTGCTTAGCTTGTGGTGCCAGTGATCGAACCCCAGTCCCTGCACTTGCCTAAGCAGGTGCTTAGTCCACTGAGCTATCTCACTGGCCTGTCAATTTTCATATACTTTGATGTGTGTCATTTAAAAGCTTCTTCATGAAGCTTGGGATTGAGCTCAGTGGTAGCTCAATCAGCCCTTGCCTACTAAGCATGAGGCCCTCAATTTGGTCCTCAGTACTAATTTTTTTTTCTGTATTTTAGGGAAGGGTCTACAGGGTGTTCAAGGTCTTACTACTACATCAGACTCATAGTGATTCTTCTATTTACAGCCTCCCAAGTGCTGGGATTACAGGCATGCACCACCACACCCAGTCTCAATTGCCATCTCAGCACATACCAGGGTCCGGGCCAGCACAGGAGGCCTGGGGATTGAACTCCCAGCCCCTGCGCATGCTTACAGGTGCTTTAATCTGCTGAGCTATTTGGCCAGCCCCAATTATTTTTTTAAAAGAGAAAAAGCAGCTTCTTTGTAACTGGGTGTGATTGCACACGTGTGTAATTCTAGCTCTCTGGGAAGCTAAGGCAGAAGGATTGTAAGAGCACAGTCTGAGTGACTTAGTGAGGCCCTGTCTCAAAATAAAAACTAAAACTGAAAGATATGAGTTCAAAAGCCCTAAATTAGGGACGGCCAAATAGCTCAGCAGATTAAAGCACCTGCTTAGGCAGAGGCAGGGGCCAGGTGTTCGAGCCTCAGGGTGCTGAGATGGCATTGAGATTGGGCATGGTAGCCTGCGCCTTAATCCCAGCACTTGGAAAGCTGTAAACAGGAGAATCACTAGGAGTCTAATCTACACAGTGAGACCCTATGGACCCTACAGACTGTCCTAGATACACACACACACACACACACAAAAAAAAGAGCCCTAAATTAAACCCCAAGTACCTAAAAAGGATAAAAAAGTTTCTTCATGAAAATGTTGAAAATGAGTAAGAAATATTTTTTTATTCTTTAGTTATGCTGCACATATTCTGATACATGAATTTATAAAAACATTTACTATGGATAGTTTTTTTATAGTTATTCCATCCCTATATTTATCTTATATTTTCAATTCCCTTCTGAATTATACTACTAAATCAGAAAACACTGGTTGTATACAATAAATTTCTGTATTGCTTGCATTGTATAAAAACAAAAAATTATTTATAATTTTCTCGTTCCTTATATTTATAACCCTTAACTCCTCCTGAGATCGTAACAGCCTCAGTCTAAGCTCTGTGTCCGTCATATTAACTGAAACAAATGGGAAGTGGGTAGAAGGGTAATACAGTCCTGCTATTGCCTACCAATGGGCGAGTCCAAACAGAACACCCTTCTGAGTAGCAGTTCTTTAACTTGCCAATTCAAGACACTGTGTTTATATGCTATTTCACGTTGAGTTTGTGCCCTACAGTCCTGGCTGGTCAAGGAGTTGATATATACATACTGGCTTTGGATTCAATCACTTTTATTTAACTTTAAAATATATATGGTATATTTTAAGGATTTCTTCACATGAGCGCAACTATTGTGATAAAATGATGGATTTGGAGGTAGCACTAAGTGAAGGTGAGGCATTTTTTCAGTTGATACATATGTTTTCCTTTATTTCTACACTCACATGTTCACTTTTTGATTTTTTAAAAACAATCTCAATTTAAAATTTGAATATTTTATTGGGAAAAAGAAAAACACTTTTGTTATGTCTACCAGAGTCTTGAGAGCTTTCATTTTTCTGTGTTACTATAAAAGGCAAGATTATTGGCCTGTAACATTTTATGGGCAGATCTTTATTTCTTCTTTGGCTATGTGAGACAATTTCTAATAAGCAGTTGGTTTACTCTGAAAGTTAGAATTACTGATTCTGTTATTGGAAAAGTATTTAGAATTATTGGGTTTGTTGAGATACAAAGTAAAGCCAGTGCCAGGGAAATAGATCAACAGAATAGGTGCCTGCCTGGCAAGCTCAATGTCCCAAATTCAATCCCTAGTACCAAAAAAGAAAAAAAAAAGAATAAAGCTAGTCACATGTTGGGTATGGGTTTTTTTGTTGTTGTTTTGGTTTGGGTTTTGTTTGTTTGTTTGTTTTTTGTGGTACCAGGGATTGAAAGCAAGACCTTGATTTGACAGGCAGGAGAACTCAGTATCTTATGCTTGCCAGGCAGGCCACTAAGGCCACTAAGCTATCTCCCCAGCCCCACTTATGTATTAAGATATCTCAAATTCTATTATTTTTGTCCTTATCTCCTCTAACTAACCAACTACAGTACTATCTTTCCATATACATTTTCATTTGGGGGCAAAATAATCTTTATTATGTAATTTGGACTCTATATCCTTCAGAGGCCTCATACTCTACACAATCGATTGAATAGAAAGAATGCGATAGTATCTCACTGTGCTTCATTCAGCTATTTTAGATTGGTCATCCTACCTTACCTAATGAAAATTCTTAGAGCTTTCCTAGTGCTCACTAACAGGTATATAAATTCAATAAACTCTCCAAGAAGAGAGTTCTTTGGGATTTGGTTTGGTTTGGGTGGTTTTGGTATTTCTTTTTTTTTTTTCTATGATATGCTTATCAAGGCACAACTATTTGACTCTATCTACTTTTTGAATCAAAAGCCCAAAATCATTGATTTTTTTTCTGGCTTTTTAATTTCATTAGTGCCTTTCAAAACATTAAGACATAAAACAAATTAAATATGACATAAAGTTTTATGCTTTCTTATTCAAATGTTAATGTCTTATTAAGGCTGTTTGCTTTTTACTAAATTCAACAGCAAGAGTTGAACATCTCCCATGAACAAGAATACTTCTAAAAGGATTAAATTAGTAATGAGCACTGTCACTCTTACTTAGATAACAAAGCCAGCGTTTGTTTTTGTTTTGGGACAGGGTCTCCCTTATGTAGTTTAGACTGGCCTTGAACTCCCAGCAGTCCTCCTGCCTCAGACTCCCAGGTGCTGGGATTATAGGCATGTACCACCACACCTGACCAGGGTGTGTCTGTGTATGTATGTGTTTGTCTTTTTGAGACAGGGTCTTATCATGCAGTTCAGGCTGGCCTTGAGCTCAATTTGTAGTTTAGGCTTGTCTCAAACTCACAACAATCCTTTTGCCTTGTGTTCCCACTCTGGAGTGCTGGGATTACAGGCATGTGCCACTATACCTGACCAGGCTTTTCATTATAGTGAGGAATATTTTGGCTAATTCCATTTTTAAGAGATCTTTATACAAGGATATAAGAACTGAGTTAATAAGGAATATGGACTCAGTTTCCTGTCTTGCATGTAATTCTTTTGCCTAATTTATAGATAGTCATAAGATAAATTCAACAACTACATTTTCTTTAGTAATTTAAAGAGCCTGAGGGGCTGGGGAGAGAGCTTGGTGGTCTAAACGCCTGTCTCACAAACACAAGGACCTGGGTTCAATCCCCAGTACCACATGCCGTGCTGGCCCTGGAATCCTGGGTGCACCATGTCGGCCACTGAAACCAGGCCTGTTGGTACATGCCTGTAATCCCGGCACTGGGGAGGCTGAGCAGGAGGATCACTGAGTCCGAGCTGCACAATGAGATCCTGTACCAAATAAATAAATAGGGCCAGTGAGATAGCTCAGTGGACTAAGCACCTGCTTAGACAAGCACAGGTACCAGGGTTTGATCCCCGGCACCACATGCTGTACCAGTCCCACCCATAGGTGCGCTGAATTGACCACTGACTCAGTGTATGGTGGTGGATGCTTGTAATCCCAGCACTGGGAAGGCTGAAGACAGGAGGAGTACAAGCTGCATATAACTAAACAAATGAGTTGGTTGTGTTTTTTTGTTCTTTTTTTTTTTAAATAAAAGAATCTGAAGTGACCAAAGAGCCAGTCTGTACTACTTTTCTATTTAATTATAGCTTATGTTTCTAGTAATGTTATACATCAGACACATTCTTGATGTCAACTACAAATATTTAACTACTCAATGTATGACAGATATGTTTGGTACAACATTAATGTGAGTGATTATTTTTTTTTGTCCTGTCTTACTTCCTTACCTTTTTCCTATTCTTTCTCATGTATTCTTTTGCCTAAAGTCAGAAAATAGGTCAGGAAGATAGCTCATGGCACAAGCACCTGCCTTGCAAGTGCAAAAGTGCAAGATCCCAAGTGTTCAATCCATGTAAAAGAAAGAAAGAAAGAAAGAAAGAAAGAAAGAAAGAAAGAAAGAAAGAAAGAAAGAGAAAGACAGACAGAGAAATGCTAATGGTCTTGTTTTGATACTTTGAGTACACAACTCCATCAGACTTTCAGTGGCTCTTCAGT
>NW_004524890.1:468068-481731 GCF_000260255.1 Octodon degus | reverse complement strand
GGCAGAAAATCCTACTGGGCGGGCGGGGTGTTGGAGGCACTGAGGAGTGGTGAGGGGCGGCCCGAGGGGCTGGGAGAGGGTCCGACCCACGCTGCGCCTGGGCTGGGACTGGTCCCGCCGGCACAGGGTAGCAGGAAACTCTCCGCACACTCACCGGACCTGGGCTAGGACTGGGTCTGGGGGCTCCCGGAACTCGGCAGTCAAAATTTAATTTCTAAGTTTTCCTGCAGACATCTTTTTCTTTTCCCATTCTGCAATTTCCCGCTGATTTTCCTACTGTCCTTCCCAGTCTGTAACAGTGACAGTGTGCTGCCTGAAAACAGCATTCAAATGAATTTGCTCAGCCAAAAACATCTGTGAAGTTGCCTTTTCTAATGGTATGTTTACTCAGTGATGCACAAATGTGGTATTTCCTCTACTAGTAGGCAAAGGTCTGATTAAGAATGGTAACCTGAAGAAAGCAGTCAGGCTCAGGTTGCTGTGGTTTGAGCCCCATATCCTCAAGCCTTGCAGACCTGCCCTGAAGGCATCCTGAGCCAGCCAAAAAAATCCTTCTGAAGAATGGTAACCTGGTCCTACCAATCAGTTTTGAAACCGTCTCATTGCTATTTGTTTCTCAATAAAATTTTATTTTAAAGAATGGTAACCTGCAATTTTCTTTAAAGGAGAACCAAGGACTTGTGCTTTACTCTGGGTTTGTAGTCAAATAGTAGCCATTTTGATTCTGAAACTTTAGGATTGGTGAATTCCTTGTACTGTTTAGATTTATCTAAAGTTAACTGTCAAAGTTGGCCTTTTAAAATGAAAAAATATTATCATGGTGGATGAATATTTATTGAAAACTGGAGTGCATATCTGTTGTTCCTATCACTATATCTCTAGTGCTGGCTTCATCAACTTAAGTTAGTTTTCAGCTTTGAGAAGTGTAAGAAAACAAAAACCAAAATCTACATATTTTCTTTCAGGTAATAACTTGTTCTAAACAGGTGTTTAATCTATCCTGGAAAGAATACTTCCTTATATTACATATACTGTTTACAAATGTCTTAGGACAAGTTCTAATGATTGATTAATTGATGGATTGTACCCTGGCCAAAGAAATTTAAACAGGCTACAAAAATCAGAAAAAAAATGAAAAAATAGTTCATTTTCTTTTTAATGTATTTGGTATAGGGTCTCACTATACAGATTGAACTCATAGTGATGCTTCCGTTTTCAGCTTCCCCAGTGCTGGGATTACAGGCATGCACCACCACTCCTGGTCTGTGGTGGGCCGGTGTGGCATGTGGTGCTAGGGATTGCACCCCAGTCCCTGCACTTGCCTAAGCAGGTGTTTAGTCTGGTGAGCTATCTTGCCAGCCCATTTTCTAAACTACTATATATCATCTTTTATAATATAAGTAACTGCCCATACCTCCACTTCTTTTCTTTATCTGTCTGTCTGTCTATCTATCTATCTATCTTTTTTTGAGAGTATATTGTGATAGCATCCTGTATGTTTTTGTTTTTTTTTTTTACTTGTACCTAAAGGATGATATACTATGAGTAAGTCAAGTGAGGCACTATGAGAAATAGTTAACTGTAGTCAGATTATATAGAGAGTTCAAAGAAAATTAGATTCTTTTCACTAAAGAATATTCAGTTACTATTACTTACACACATTGGTGATAGATAAAAGTCTATCTTCCAGTTTCTTTTTGCTTGTTTTAAAGGCTGGAGTAAAGGTTTCCTATATTAAAAAAAGTGAGTGAGTGAGTGAGTGAGTGAGTGAACAAGTTTAGGAAGGGCCAGGCAGTTTGGGATTATCATTTCCTCTGAGTATCTGTCTCCACTTTTACAGGGCTCTTCAGATGGAATTTCTAAATCCCTGGAGCTTCGGCAAGGGCAGTCTCACTCCCAGGTAAATGGAAACAACAGCACATTGACCAAGGAAGAGAAGAGTGATCATCATCTTCCAGCTCCAACACAATGTGCCTTAACCAGAGCCAGCAATGTGTGTAATGATGATAACCACTGCCTCCCTATGAAGAATGAGGAGAATCGCTCACAAGAACAAAAATTAGAAATTGTGGCACAACAAAAAGAGGAATGACAAGCTGAAGATGACTTCTCAAGTCAGGAAGAAGGGAAAACTGTACTTCTCTGATTCTAGGCCCAAGTTAGAGTAGGATATAAGTGCTCGCCTAAATTTGTCCCCAATTTTGATGGGATATCTTAATATGTCCATCTTTCCCTTTCCTTATCTTTTCTTGGGCTCCAGAGTTAAGAATTGGGGAATTTCTGGTTAAAGATAAGTAACATGAAAACTAGTTCCAATTCTCAAATTGAATATGTAACACCCATATTTTATCTCATTTGGAAGTGAAGTAAGGTAGTAGCTGTCAGAAAATGGGTGTTATCATATAAGTCCTAGAAAATATTTCTACTGTTGGTTTTTTGAGTATCATGATACTTATTTGCAGACTTATCTGATACATCTATGGAGTTGAGGGGACAGCTTTCTGTAGCTTCCTCATTTTTTTCCTCTGAATTGATATGGTCTTTATGTATAATTAGTATCCATCTCCTCTTTACTTTTACTCCCAACTCAGCTGCCCTAGGATTTTGTACACCACCTCTAACTCTGGCCTGACATTCAGATAAGTAGATGTTTTTAGGGAACTGGATATTACTGATCATTTTATTGTTTATTTTATACACACACAAAATAACTACCAATGGCCTTTGTACTGGGAGATTCAAGTGAGTCGGAAAAGTACTGGGCAGATTTTTCCTGCCTCTTAACTAGCCCATTGTTTGTAAAATAGAAGAAATGGTGCAGTTCACCCACTCTCTGCTGCCCATACCTTGAAATGGGTGGGAGTCAATGCTATGAACCTGAGTACAAAAGGGACTCAAAAGACTCTGTGTGTGGGTGTGGGTGTGTGCGGTTGTATATATAAATGTGTGTATCTATATGCATACACATACCCTTTATATAAAGAGACAGATCTATTTATCTATACATATTTTATATGTGTGTGTTTGTGTGTGTGTGTGTGTATATACACATGCATACACACATGGTGATGTCCCAGAGGATTTACTGAACTTCCCAGAAACACTTCCACTACTATGGAGTGGTGGGTTTCAAAAGATCATGCTTTAAATCTAAAATCTTTACTAAGTCACAGCCCATCACAATTCTAAAAAGATGGACTACTCTAAATCAGACACAAAGTACTTTCCAGAGATTGCCTGTTCAGAACAACAAACATTTGGGTTGTAACAAGCTTAATCTTGAACAGAGCCCTCACATCCCATATGGTTAAAAACTAGAGGTTGCAATGGGATTGGGAAGAGTTGAGTGTTTCTTTATAAAAGTGTGAAGAGAAAGGGTGGAAAGTGATTTGAAATTCTGCCAATTTGGAGAAAAATCTCCTGGAATTCCAGGGTCAAATTGGCTTCAAGTAAGAACTGATAGACAAGGTCCCTGGAAGAGGGATGGTTTGTACTGGAAGATGGTGCAGGGAAATGTGAGGAAATTTGACAATTTGATTTTACATGCCTAGATTGTTTAATTTGTTCATTGGCATTTTGACTACCGGATCTTTTCATTTGCTTTGCAAGGAAGGCTTCAAAGGACTTTGGCCTGGGCCTTGAAAAATATTCTATAAAAGATTCTTAGGCCCCTTTGTGACCAGGATCTGCCCAGGATAAAAAGGCTGTTCCTCCTTGTTGGAGATAATCTTGAGACAACCTTGAATTTCCAGTTTCTCTCCTTGGGCAGCCAAAATACAGGGATGGAAACATGACTTGCAACAAATTAACACTGCAACTTCATTCTGGAACTGGGGCTTCCAGCCTCCTATGTCTCTATCTGGGCTTTCTTACGTCTTGCCCAGGAAGTATCACTTCTACTGGAATACAACTGACTACAATTCTAGCAGTGTTCTCTTTTCTTTGGAAAAACCTCTTGTACATTAGCCCTCAGCAGGTCCTTGGTGATTCCTCTTTTGTTTTCCAGACAACCAGAAGACCATTTGCTAACTATCCACTTACGATGACCATATCATAAGAAATTGAAAACAGTTTCAGACTAATTATAGTCTGGCCCAGTTTAAGAGAACCCAGTTTGCAGGGGGGAGGGCCCTAGAGTACCTTGCCCCTGCTCACATATTTCTTATCCAAAGAGGGATAAGAAAACAAAATGCAAGCAGGAAGAAAGCATATGAGCACCTTCTACTGGAGTTAGCCCCTCTGATTTGATCCCCTTCTTCTCTTGGACCTGAATAATCTTAAAGGTTAGGACTTACATATGCATCAAGGGTAGAAATTTAAATGGCCCAGAGTTCTCTTTCTGTGCCATAGAACTCGAAGCATAACCAGAGTCACTGAATATATATATAATTTATTTATATGGAGTTAAATGGCAAAGTATCTATTTTTTTTTCCTTTTTGAGACAGACTCTCACAGTGCAGTTCATGCTGGCCTTGTGCTCACTTTGTAGCCCAGGCTGGTTTCAAGCTCACAATGATCTTCCTGCCTCAGTCTCCCAAGTGATGGTAAAATACCTTTTCAGTTGCTGTGTCTGTGCACCTTGAATCTGTGTGACACAGTCAGATGACAGTATTGTTAACTCTCACAACATTAAGATTTCTTATTCTGTAGGCATTCAGTGTGAGAGGTAAAATTGCTGCTTTGACAGGGATGATTCTAGTTTGCTACAAGACTTTTTTTTTCCATAATTTTATTGAGAAACAAATAGCAATAAGACAGTTTCAAATCAAATTGGTAGGACAGTTTCAATAATGAACACACTGCATACTGTCTTCCTAGCAGTTATTTGTTGTACAAGATGCAGACATGATATCCTATTTACAAACACTATCACAACCAATCCCTCTATTCATTGAATTAAGAGAATGTAGCTATTTAGCTATCCTAAACATTTGAATACACAGATACAAAATGGTCATTCATCTATATCCCTTTTTTTGTTTAGTTCTGTCATTTAAATATTATAGGTGTGTGAACTCAGCAAAATATTCCAAAATAGTCCGGTGGTCCATAATAGTATTTGGTCTTCCGCTTGACTGGCAATGTCAGAAGTTGTTGACTTGAGTCCCCTACAGCTCAAAATAACAACATAGTTTTACTTCTTGTACTTCGTTTTTATACTTTTCTCCTGGATGGTTAAGTGAATGAAGTCAGGAGATAGGAAAAGGAGTGTTGTGGGACTGTCCTGCTACAATGCGGTATATGGTTAGATTTCTGGACTAATGTGTAAACATATATAATTCTTTATTCCTACTTTTTAAAATATGTTTTAATTTTTAAAATTTTTTCCATCATATTCTGTAGGGACTTAAAGTTTAACATATCAATACTTGATGAAAACTACCTGTTCCATGTTATGCCTAAGATGTTTGATATTCAGACAGACAGTGAGGTTAAGCTTAACAGCCTAGGTTGTATGGTAATAACAATAAGCTTCTCTTCTGGAGGGTTAACAACCTAAATTTGCAGACCAAAATTAGAGAAAAAGGAGGGCCGCAATGAAAGCAAACATTTTGGCCCTAGCCTTCTAAGGTCAATTAAGACTCAGGACGTATGAAAATTTGAACTGTAACATCATGTAACTCAGTAGTGTCCCAAACTTTCTGATCAAGGAGATTATGGGTCAAAGAGGAAAGTGATCGATGATGTAGAGTGTGCCTAAGGAGAGTCACATGGTGAGCAAACATTTTCTCAGGCTTTCACAGAGAACAAATTGGCCAAGCAATCACCATGGCTCATCCACATGGCTGACACTGAAAAAGGATCTACAAACTGAGGTACAGAGTCTCAGGATAAATCCTGAGGGGATTTGACTGACCTTGCCACAAGACTTGCATTTCTCCCTGCCACATATCTCTGCTTTCCCCCAGCCTGGCCAAGGGTAAAACAAGTGGTTGACCTTCAGCCTTGACATTTTTTTCTTTTTGAAACAGGGTCTCACTGTACAGTTCAGGCTGGCCTTGAGCTTATGAGATCCTCCTATCTTAACCTTCTGAGTGTTGCAATTACAGGCATGGGCCACCACATCTGGCTCCAACTTTGATTTTTATTTGGATTCAAATTTTGGGTTTGGAAATTTACAAGAAAGAACCATAATAGGCTATATTCCTAGATTTTAGTGTAGCTGCCAAAATATACAACTTAAAACCAGCCAAACTAAGGTTCATTACTGGGAGTTAAACTTTTTCTGGTTACAGGATTAAATGAGAAAGGTAAGATTTATCCTTGCTATCTTACTCAGAAAGATTGTTGCCCTTCACTTGAGGTTCAATTTCTGTCTGTGATATGGAACAAAGTAATGTTGGATCCCCAGAAATGATTCTTTTAACTTGAAGAGTCACAAAAAAAAGTACATCCAGGTTATGTATAGTCACTGATCCCCAAGGATTTGCAGTTCTTGACTTCTGCTAGTGTGTCTTGGGGTCATCCTCTAATTCCTACTCTTTTCCAATTAGCCCGTCTGGTCTGGACCAGGCCAGAAAAGCTTTTGCTCACTTGCGTTGTTTTCACTCTGAGCCAATAGGACTTTGGGTAGACTGAAGCCCAATAATTGGTACTTGCTTTAGCTAGGGACATTTGAGTTTTGTCTCCATCTTGATTTTCTGACATTGTTGGCCAAGTCACATTAACATTTTTTGATCACTGAGAGAAACAGCCAAACAAGGCATTAGGGAGATTGGTTAAAATAGGGGGTGGGGGGCAGGAATGCTTATGTAGGGTAGAAAGAATATGGGAGTAGCTGTTTGATTATGATGATTCAGTCCTTTGGAACCTTAGAAGGCTCCTGTGGGCATGTCAGCCTCTAAGACCCCCTCCCTTTTGAAATGACAATATAAGTAGACCACAGTTTAAAGTAGTTAGTATAATTCTACTAAGGTTTGATCATTATACTTGTTCACTTCTTGATGCATATTTTCTAAATATGCTTAGGGTTTGGGGTGGGGGGTTAAGTTTTCACTGTTCCATTGTGTCTCACCCTATATTTTTCTCCCTCCCATGGCTTTGGCATCTCTTCTGCCTTTCTCTTTTCATCTCTTTTGGCTTATTTGTGGTAGTCTGCTGGTGCAGGTAGAGAGCTCAATGCACCCATTCCCATTTCTGCTAGTTATCTTCAATATTGTCCAAGTTATTTTGATGTTCTAAGGAGATGACATTTATTTAATAAAATCTTTTCTGAGTTAAAAGCAAAAGAAAGCTTTACCTGTGCTAGGGTGCCCATTTCTAGCTTTTGACATTGCCCCTGTATTTCATAGATGCTCTTTTTGTCTGTGTTGGTAGTAACCAATGACTAGTGAAATTTTCATGTAAATGAAACAAATATTTCATATTTTATTAATCTCTAATTACCCTGCCAAATCTGATGACTTCATTCTAATTATTTCCCAGAAGCCACTTCCCCTCCTACCTTTTATTTTATTCTATCCTATTCTATTCTTAGACTAACACGTTAGGTAAATAAACTTTAACTGCAAAGACTCAGTGATTTTTTAGTGCTCCCTGATAAATGATGTTATTGATAAAAGTAAGAAAAAAATTTTTTCTGTGTTACTGTCTCCTCTCCTGTGTTCTTGACAGTGTGTTTAGTGGATGGGTAATACGTATTTCTCTTTCCCACTCCCAGACTCCAAATTTCCTTCCTTTTGGCCCACCTCACAACAAAAGCTCCATAGTTTATTAACGTAAGTTTGAACGGATGCTTCTTTGTGGAAACTACAACAGTTCATGGAAATGATTCAGAAAGAAATGAGAATGTCTCAGGAGTTGTTCTGTGATGGAATTTGGTCCGTTGTTCTGTTAATGCTGATGGAAAGAAACTTACAACACCTAATAAAAGTTTATTCTTTTAGTAAAAAAAATTGTGCAATAATTTGGGCAGTGTGAAGTTTGATTTCTTCTCCCATCTCTGGATCGCTTTTTGCAAACAGAAGATATACTTGCCTCAATTCAGAAATGGTGCAGAGATTAATACTTTGTAGGATATCAAGAAGAAAGACCCTGAAAAGAATCATTAAAAGAAAAAAAACATGTTGAGCTTACTGGTTAACTTCTTTATTTGGATGTTCTAAAAACACCTTTGACACATTTCCCAAACCAAACTTACCCTTCTGAACTCTGCTGCTGTCTGTGAGTAACTATCTACTCAAATTGCCTAAACCACCATGCACCTACCTAGTGTTTAATTATCCTAGGCTGTGCGTTTCCCTCCTTTCTCAAATTGAGTTGGTGACAAGATCCATTAATTACACTCAGCCAATGTCTCCCTTCCATCCATCTTCTCTTCTTCACCCCTGGTCCTGTAGTGTAGTTTGAGCTCATCATATCTCACCTGGACTGCTGCACTTGCTCCTAGCCAGGCAACTATAAGCAACAATTGTGTCTAAATGTACCTTTTTTTCACTTAAAAGACTGCACTTTTTTTTCCAGATTGAAAGGAATCTGCAGCACCAAAAAAAAAAGTTTTAAGTGTAGCAGAAAATGCCACCCCTCAAGCCAGTATACTTCAGTTGCCTAGGTGACAGTCCTGTTATAGTTCCTGTTTCCTCTGTCTCTTAGAAATAGCTGGTCACTGTGATGGATAGCTGGTCATTATGAGGTCTATTGTAGGAACCAGTCAAAGACAGCCAAAGGACTCTACCTCTATACCTCCCCTTTGCAACCCCATGAAAACTTTCTTCCCTGGGCCTTCTATGCCTGACATTTTGAGGGACAGTTGATTCCCTATCAGTGCATATCTGGTGCTAAATAAATCTGCCTCCAAATCCTGGGTATCTTTTTGGTGTCTCTGTTACAGTAGCAAAGAAGCACTGCTTTAATCTTCATATTTAATCTACTTCCAGAGAATATTCTGGCCAACAGTGCTGAGCAATTTACATGTCCCCTTCATTGTCTAGCCTCTGACCACTTCTGTAAGCCTATTCATTCCTCCCCTACCCACCCCAGTGATAATAAAGCACTCTCATACACGTTAAACTGATAATATCTTCTCATTTGCTTGTATTATTTTGTAAAACAGTGTGTTCCTTTTGTCCCTGATGTAGTCTCAACTTTTCCCAAGATTGAGTTCATGTCTTTTGATTTTTTTCCTGCTCCTCAGCTAGAAGTCCCTATACAAACTCATCCTGTACCAAATATATATAAAAAAACTATACAAACTCATCACAGCCAGCCCCTTTAGCACTCTGACACATCTGTTTCCCTGGATTGAACATGAAAGCCATGGCTGCTCTGGTCTTTGGTGCTTGCTGCACAGCATGTGCTAAGTAAATGTTTGATGCATAAATCAAGGACAGGTGGGCCGGGAAGATAGCTCAGTGACACAAATGCCAGGCAAGCACAAGATCCTAAGTTCAAATCCTGATACCAAAAATAATAAATTAAGGACAGCTAAAACACCTTTAAAAAACATTCTTAAGTACAAAGATTGTAGATTTTGTGGCAAGAACACAGGAATGTTGTGTATAAAGGTCTATCCCTCAATTCATTGTAAATCTTATTTACTTATCTGCTACAGAGTCTCAATACACAGCTCAGACTCTAGTGATCATCCTGTCTCAGCCTCCCCAGTGCTGAGATTACAGACATGTGTCACTACACCCAGTTTTGGTGATTGGCTCAACATGGGAACAGCACAGCATGTAGAACCAGGATTGAATCTCTGAGTCCTTAGCACTTGCCAGGCAAGTGCTTAGACTGCCAAGCTATCTCCCTAGCCTCCTTGAATTCATTTTAATGTGTTTTAAAATTGGTCTTCTGACAGCTCTTGAGTTGCATTTGAGCAATAGAGAAGTGCTTGAAACAGGGTCTGAAACTAAGACTCAGACATTCTTATTCCCTTAATGCTTCTGCTGGATGACACTAGCTAGGCTTGGCCTTCCTGACCACTCACCCTTATGTGTAGAAATTATAAAAGGAGACAGCTAGCTGGGCATTGTAATGTGTGCTTGTAATCTTAGTGCTTTTGGTAAGAGAATCACTGCAAGTCTCAGGCCAGCCTGAATTGCCTAGTGAGAACCTGTCTAAAAAATAAAAACAATTTTTTAAAAAAGCAAATAGCTAAATCTAAAGGGGAGCAATAAAGGCCTGCCTGAAACTTCTAAATATTTTATCCTTAAAATATTATTTATAGTACAGTTTTTATGTAGGTTCAATAAAGATACCTTCCTAGCCTTTGATCGTTGAGTGCTACAACTCAGAGAAATTAACACTAGGAAAACTTTAGCATTTGGCTTTTAAAAATTACTATATATTGAGGACCTTTTAGGTACCAGGCATGATACTTGACTCATAAACATTACTCCTAATTCTAAAACCTCACTTCGAAGTATTCTATCCCCACTTTACATCTGAGCAAACTAATTCAGTGCCACTGAAGTTCACATGCAGAAAATAAAACCAGGGTTCTAATATGTATTTTGGTTTAATAGGTAAGTGCCATCTGCCCAAGATTCCTTCTTCTTTTTGACTATTAAACCTCATTTTCTTTTAAGAACTTGTTCCTCCAAGCACTCAAAAAATCAGACTTCCCAAGTTTAAAAGACCAATCCAAAAATGGGCATCTGAGATGAATATACATTTTTCAAATGAAGTACAAACAGCAAATGAATACATGAAAAAATATTCGACATCATTGTTCATTTGAAAAATGTAAATTAAAATAACACTGAGATTGTATACACTCCAGAAAGAATGCCTAACATCAAGAAGTCAACCATTAACAAATGCTGGAGGGGCTGTGGGGAAAAAGAACACTTCTCCATGTTGGTGGGACTGGTACAACCACTGTGAAAATCAGTGTGGAGTTTCCTCAAAAAGCTAGAACTAGAGGTTCTATTTGACCCAACCACTCTCCTCCTTGGTACCTTCACAGAAGAATTAAACCCATCACACCACAGTGATATATGCATGTTCATAGCGGCACAGCCAAATCTTGGACACAGCCTGAGTGCCCATCAACTGGTGAATGGATAAAGAAGATGTGTGTGTGTGGGGGGGGTTCTACTCTGTCATAGGAAGGATAAGTTTGAGAGTAGATGGATACACCTTGAGCCCATGGCTTAAATGAAATAAATTGGAAACATGTGTAAATAAGGAACAAACTGTATAATAGGTATTTGGAATAGGATGCAAATGTTCAGATGAGGAGAAAAATAAGGGAAAGGGGAAGGGAAAAGGAAAGATGGGAAAAGTAAAGAAAGAAAGAAAAAGAAAAGGAAGAAAGAAAGAAAAAGCTTTTGTAAAAGGGAAGGGGAGGAGGGGTTGAAGGGAGGGCAGGGAATGAGATTAAAAAAAACAAATTTCATCATGTACAGGTACAAATTTTCTATGATGAATGTGATCATTATAGCTAAAATATACCAGTAAAGAAATTTTAAAAAGAAATTGCTCCTCCATTTTTGGGTAAAGTAGGGTGAACATCAGTCATATGGCTTCACCTCCTCCAGCACAGGCATCAGAGGGGTTATGTGAGCCAAGTGAGGTCAGATGTTGTGCTTTTTCATGCACTCAAGGGAAGAAGTGACAAAGAATGAAAATGTTTAAGATCATAAACCTTAGTTATAATATGAGCTCTGAATACTACCTTCTATTTACATCTACAACTAGTTTTTGCAAGAAATAGGAAAGTCTCTGGTCACTTAACAGAAGACACCTGAAAGTATCTTTTCTTTCTTTCTTTTTGTGGTATCAGGAATCGAACTCAAGACCTTGCACTTGCCAAACAGGCACTTAGGCCACTAAGCTGTCACCCCATCCCTATGAAGGTATCTATTGAAGGTTGTATGTGTGTGAATGAGTGGGGAATTTTTGTTACACATTCATTATCTCTAGGAAAGACAAATATATTAGGATAGACTAGGTTTTGCTGCAGTATTTTACAAATCTCAATAATTTACCAAAGGTATATTTGTTCTCTTATGTCCAACATGGATTGACAGAGCAGCTCTGTTCACCCATATTCACATGGGCACTCAATGATAGAAGAAGCTGCATCAGAGAAGACAAAATATTGGTGGGTTTTGGGGGGTTTTTTTGGTTTTTTGTTTTGTTTTGTTTTTGTGGTACTCGGGATCAAACTCAGGACTTTGTGCTTGTCATTGAGCTGTCTCCCCAGCCCCCCTTTTTTGACATAAAAATATTGTAATGTGTGATGAACACAAAAAGATATATGTAACATACTTTATGAAGTTTAATAGCAAGTTGAATACTCATGCTCTCACTTCAGAACCTAAGAAGTATTACATTTCCGGTAACCTGTATTTTGATTTTTTTTTAAGTACTAGAATTGAAAAGGAATATTGAGCTAAGTCCCCAAAACATTTTTCTGTTGTTGTTGAGCTAGGGTCTCACTAAGTTACCCATATTGGCCTAAAATTAGCAATTCCTCTTTCTTCAGCCTCCTGTGTAACTGGAATTGCAGGTGTGTACCAATATGACTGGCTGTTGAAATTCTTTTAACCCTTTTATTTTTAAGAGTATTATGACATATGTGATTATATTTGAGCTATATTTTTTTGTTTTGCTTGCTTTTTAATTTTTCTGGAGGGTGGCTTTGAGGCAGGGTCTCACTATATCATTCAGGCTGGCTTTGAACTTACTTTGTAGCCCAGGCTGGCCTCCAACTCAAAGCAATCCTCCTGCCTCAACCTCCTGAGTACTGAGATTACAAATAGGCACCACCATTCCTGGTGACTTGCCTTTTAATTTTGTAAAAATGCCATTTTTATACTGGTACTAGGACATAAATCTAGGGATTTCATTATGCTAGGAAGTGCTCCACCACTGAGCTACATTCCAAGCCCTAATCTTATAAGAATGTTATTTTTCTGAGCATGGTGGCCTACATCTGTGGTCACAGCACTTGGGAGACTGAAGCAAGTGGCCATAAAATTGAGGCCATCCTGGATTACATAGAGACCTTCTCTAAAAAGCAACAAAAAATGCCTGGAAAAGGCAGCTTCCCGGGCACCTGCTCCAGTCCCCCTTTTCCCCTCTCTCAAACAAGAGCTTTCTTTTCTCCAACAAATATATTCTGCTCTTAACCTCCGCTGTTCCTAAAATTCATTCTTCAGTTTTAGAGAACACGAACTTGGCCCAGGTATCTTTCAGGTTAGGAGTTTCATTCCTCTATATCATTAGTACATGCCTGTAACCCCAGCACTCTGGAGGCTGAGGCAGGATGACTGTCACAAGTTCAAGGCTAGTCTGTACTATATAGTGAGTTTAAGGCCAGCTGAAACCTCATACACAGTAAGACCCTGGAAGCGTCTTTGTATGATTTATAACAATTACTGTTTTTGCAATGCAGAAATACAAAGAAATTAAAATTGGCTTATGCCTTGCCCAGATAACTTCAAAAGATATTTTTTCTTCTAAGGAAAACCTACCTAAGGCTAGACAATTGAAATAGAATGGAAATATGCAAAGCAGAGATTGAGAAATCTATAACACCACCTTAGCCACAACCCCTCTTGTCAATTAATCTATTATATGTTTTTTATATTTTCTGATGCTTCACCTAAAACTGAGGACTTTGGGCATGTCAGGCAAGTGCAAGTGCTTTTCCCATTGAACTATAACCCCAGCCCAAATATAGCCATTTTTAATCATTATTTTCTTCTAGGAAAT
>NW_004524890.1:466130-467958 GCF_000260255.1 Octodon degus | reverse complement strand
AGTTTGTTTAAAAGCAGAAACTTTAGTTGTCATGATTTTTTGGTTTTATTGTACCACTGGGCTACATCCTCAGGCTTTTAACTGTATTTTGAGAAAGACATTATTACATTCAGGAGGACTCCACCCCTGTGACCCATATACCTCCCACAAGCGCAACCTCCCAATAATGCAACATTGAGGAATTAAGGTTCCAACGTAGAACTTTTGGGGGACACACTTGAGCCATAATCCAGCACATGCAAACTATTTCATGACTGTTAACATAGTATTCCAACAGATGGATGCTTCCATTAAACAGATCAACTCCCTACTGATGAGTGCATTGTTTTGACTTCCACTTCTTAGAGGCAGTGCTGCAGCAATTATCATGCACATACATTTTGGTGAAATTCTGCAAGGATAAAAAGATTACTGTGTATACTGGTTATAATTTTGGTTGCAAGCTTCTGTCAACCCTGCACCCGAGGACCTGTTTGGTACAAACCCAGGCACACCATGAGTGAGACCCTCTTACATGCATTAGGGAACCCCCACCACTCCGCAACCCCCCCCCAGGCACACCAAGTGAGTGAGAACTTCTGCTACGTTCTGGGGACCCCCAGACCCAGTCCTAGCCCAGGCCCAGTGAGTGTGTGGGAGAGCTGCCTCTCCGTCCTACTCCACCTTGTCCCTCAAGACTTACCTCAGGCGTGGCATACAGGCCTGAGGTAAAACCCTGCAGCTGCAATCCCTGCAGAGAGAGTAGAGGACAGAACCACCCAGCTAGTCCAGGAGCACAACATCTTGCCAGAGGGGCACAACAGTATCTACTCCCAAGGGCGGCAGCAGGAAGGAGCTGAGCAGAGCAGCCAGACCCAAGTGAGGCACAGCAGGATAAATCCAAACTTTGTAGATCTGCACCTGAATTTCAGTAAGTGACAAGGTTATAACTGCACTAAAGCTCTACAACAAAGTTCAGAAGACAGTGCTACACAAAATGGCAATGAGAAGGAGCAAAATGAAATCTCAGAACCCAAGCCCACCAACAACAAGTACAGAGGACACTATCAGAACAAATTGGGAATCACACAGCTGAAAGCAATGAATCAACGGCTTCTGAAATAAAGAAACAACTGCAGAAAGGTATAGAGGAACTCAAATTGGAAATGAAAAAAGAAATCCCTGAATTAATAGCATCTGCAGTAAAGAATCAAATGCAGAAACATATTGAGGAAACCCAATGCCCACCCAGAACAAGTGAGAAGACACTAGCTCAGCTCACATGTATGAATTAATAGTGTCAAAAGTAAATAAGCAACAGCAGAAAGGTATAGAGGAACTCAGAGCAGAATTAATTTCTGAATTCATAGCATCTGAAGTAAAGAATCAAATACAGAAACACATGAAAAAAACTCAATCTGAAAAAAACTGTGCAGTAACAGAATTAATACCTGCTTCTAAAGAAGACACTGATAAAAAAAGAAGAGATTAGAAAAATGGCAGATTTCTTGAATGAGCAATACATAAAGAAATAGCATGGAGTTAAAGAGATAAAGAGGAATTTAAAATGTCAATCACAGACTGCAAAATCGTTGGAGCGAAAGTGAAGACAGTTTCAGATCTTGAAGACATTGGAGCAGATAGTGAAGAGGTAAGCAAAGATCTCTTAAAAAGAACTAGGATGCAGGAAAAAATAATTCATAACTTGCAAGATGATGCAAAGGTGAACAATGTGAGACTAATAGGTATCTATGAGAAAGAGGGAGTAAAAAAAATGACATTTAAAAATGTGGGCAGGTGCCAAGGAGATGGTTCAGTAGAATAAGTGTTTGCCTGGCAAGACCAAGGG
>NW_004524890.1:456568-457715 GCF_000260255.1 Octodon degus | reverse complement strand
TCTACAAGCTTTGAAATACTACATAAAGATAACATATGTATGTGCTAGTACAAATCTGATGATGTCTGCCTATACTTGTACAGAAATTGTATACCTAAACCCATGCAAATTTTCCTATGAAGAATTTTATTGTTATCAAAAAAAAGAAGAAAAATGAAAAAAAGAAAAAAAAACAACACACTGAGACATCTAACAGTCAAGATCCAAGAAATCCACCACAAGAACAATATACTGAAATTGACTAGAGAAAGGAAACAGATCACATTCAAAAGAAAACCCATCAGAATTACAGCAGACTTCTCTTCACAAACCATGAAGTCAAGAAGAACATGGAGCAGAGTACTTCAAGTCCTCTATGTAAATAAATTTCATCCCAGACTACTATACCCTGCAAAACTCTCTTTCAAGTTTGATGGAGAAGTGAAATACTTCCATGACAAAGAACAACTAAAGAATTTCAGGATGAGCCGCTGGGGAGATAGCTCAGTGCGATAAGTGCTTCCCTGGCAAGCGCAAGGGCCTGAGTTCAAACCCCAGTTCAGAAAAAAAAAAAAAGAATTTCATGATGACAAAGCCAAGTCTACACAGACTACTAAATGATGTTCTAGAGAGGTATCAAAATGATCAGAACTCCATGAAGGAGATCAGAAGCAACCAACTAAGTAGGGCAAGCAATTAAACACAGAAACAAAAGGAGTAAACAACAACAGGTAAATAACAATGTAATTGTAAGTCAATACATCTCAATTATAACCATCAATGTAAATGGGCTCAATTCACAAATTGAGAAAAATAGATTGGCACAGTGGATTAGGAAACAAAATCTAACAATATGCTGTGCACAAGAAACACATTTAACTGCTAATGCTAATGCTGCACCTTCAACAACTAGAAAAGGAAGAGCAAACCAAACACAGAGTCCAAAGACGGGAAGAAATCATAAAGATTAGAGCAGAAATTAATTCAATTGAGATGAAGAAAACAGTTCAAAGAATTAACGAAACAAAAAAGCTGGTTCTTTGAAAGATTAAATAAAATCATTAAGCCCCTAGCAAACCTCATTAAAAAGAGGAAAGAAAAAATTCAAATACAAGCAATGAGGAATGAAAAGGGTGCAATTATCACAGACCCAGTGGAAATTCAGAAG
>NW_004524890.1:452771-456468 GCF_000260255.1 Octodon degus | reverse complement strand
TAGAAGACACAGAAGAAATGGACAGATTCCTAGAAAGGTACAAATTACCAAAGCTGAGTCGACAAGATATAACCACTCTCAATAGCCAATAACAGCCAAAGAAATATGAGATGTAATAAAAATCTGACTGAAAAAGAAAAGTCCAGGTCCAGATGGATTCACAGCTGAGTTCTACGACAAATTCATGGAAGTTATAATCCCTGTAGTATTCAAAATTTTAAATGAAATTGAAAAGGAAGCAATCCTCCCAAAATCATTCCTGGAAACAAGTATTATACTGATGCCAAAGCCAGGGAAAGATGCAACTAAGAAAGAGAACTTCAGGCTAATCTCCCTCATGAACATAGATGCCAAAATCCTCAATAAAATCCTAGCAAATAGAATATAGTAAATCATCAAGATCATACACCATGATCAGGTAGGATTCATCCCAGGGATGCAAAGATGGTTCAATATTCAAAAATCTATAAATGTAATAAACTATATCAATAGAGTGAAAACTAAAAACCACATGATTATCTCCATTGATGCAGAAAAGGCTTTTGATAAAGTCCAACAGTCATTCATGTTCAAAGTCCTACAAAAAATTGGAATAGATGGCCTCTACTTCAATCTGCTAGAAGCCATTTATGAAAATCCAACAGCTAACCTAATTCTAAATGGGGAAAAACTGAAATCTTTTACTCTTAGATCTGGTACAGGACAAGGATGTCCTCTATTACCATTCAATTTCAATATAGTTCTGGAATCATTAGCTAGAGCCAGTAGACAAGAGAAAGAAAAGGAATAAGAATAGGTAAAGAAGAAGTTAAATTATCATTATTTGCAGATGACATGATACTTTACTTGGAAGATACAGAAAAACTCCACCAAAAAGCTACTAGAATTAATACACAAATTCAGTAGCTTAACAGGATACAAAGTCAATACCCAAAAGTCAATAGCATTCCTCTATACAGATAACAAACACACTGAGAGGGAAATTATAGAAACAATATCTTTTACAATAGCACTGAGGAAAATGAAATACCTTGGAATTCATATAATTAAAGAAGTGAAAGATCTTTTCAAGGAAAATTACAGTACTCTGAAAAAAGAGATCATAGAGGATTTCAGAAAATGGAAAGATATCCATGCTCCTGGATAGCAAGAACCAACAATGTTAGGGGCTGGGGAGATGGCTCAGTGGAATAAGCACTTCCTTGGCAAGTGCAAGGGGCTGAGTTCAATTCCCGGTTCTGAAAAAAAAAGAAAGAAATTAGAAGGAAGAGGAGAGGAGAGAAACAGTTAGTTTGGGGCTGGGGAGATGGCTCAGTGGAATAAGCGCTTCCCTGGCAAGCGCAAGGGCCTGAGTTCAATCCCCGGTTCCGCCAAAAAAAAAAAAAAAAACCAACAATGTGAAGATGGCCATAATCCCAAAATTTCTATACAGATTTAATGCAAGCCCTATCACACTACCGTGAACATACCTCACAGACCTAGAGAAATCATTCCTGAAATTTTTCTGGAACCAGAAAAGACCTAGAATAACAAAGGCAATCATGTCCAACAAAGACATGGCAGGAGGATTACACTTCCTGACTTGAAATTATTATACTACAAGGCTACTGTGATAAAATTAGCATGGTACTGGCAACAAAATAGACCTGAGGATCAATGGAATAGATTAGAAGATGCTGAAGCCCCTACGAACACACTCAGCCACCTTATCTTTGACAAAGGGGCCAAACATACTCACTGGAAGAAAGACAGCCTCTTTAACAAATGGTGCTGGAAAAACTGACTCTCTACATACCGAAAACTAAAACTTGACCCAGGTCTATCACCATGCACTAAACTAAAGTCAAAATGGATTAAAGATCTAAACATTAAAATAGAAACACTAAATCTCCTGGAAGAGAAAGTAGGAGGAACTCTTGAAGACATAGGAGTAGGCAAAGGGTTCATGAACAAAAATCAAACTGCACAGGAAACACTTGAAAGAATTAACAACTGGGACGTGCTCTTACTGAGAAGTTTTTGCATGTCAAAAGAAATTACCAACAAAGTGAAAGGACAACCCACAAATTTGGAAAAAATCATGACAAATAAGTACTCAGACAAATGTCTGCTCTCTAGAATTTATAAAGAACTAAAAAATAGTAGTGCCACACAATTTAAAGACCCAATCCAGAAATGGGCATCCGAAATGAACACATGCTTCTCAGAGGATGAAATTAAAGAAGTGAATAAATACATGAAAAAATGCTCTACATCAGTAGCCATCCATGACATGTAAATTAAAACAACATTGAGATATCGTCTCACTCCAGAAATAATGGCTGTTATAAGTAAATCACCCAACAACAAATGTTGGAGAGGCTGTGGGGAAAAAGCAACCCTTCTCCACTGCTGGTGGGAATGTAGACTGGTGCAACCATTATGGAAATCAGTGTGGAGACTACTTAGAAAACTAGGACTAGAAATCCCATTTAAATCATCTATTCCGCCACTGGGAATTTTCCTGGAGGATCTGAAAAAAATCATATCATAGTGATATATGTGTACCTGTGTTTATAGCAGCAAAATTTGTGATAGCCAAATCTTGGAAACAGCCAAGATGCCCATCACTGAGGAATGGATGAAAATATTGTGGTATTTTTATACAATGGAGTATTACTCAGCTATAAAGAAAGATAAACTCAAAGCCTTTATGTTGAAGTTTATGCCTCATGAAGATATAAGTGAAATAAAGGAGACACACATGTGTAAATATCATATAGCTTTCCTAGTATAAGAACTCAGAAGAAGAAATACAAATAGAAAGGTACAATACAATTAAAAGGAAAGCAAGGACTTGAGGCCTAGACAATGATAAGAGAGCAAGAAGTGCTAGGAAACATGACAGAGGCAATGCCATACAGTTATATGTATAAGATGGGCAAAGCAATGATCCTGAGAATCTTTGTAAGATTTTTGAATCTAGCAGTTAATTGGAAAGTATTCTCACCCTGACTAACTATATATACTGACACCTGTGAACTAAGAAACTGCACTGAAAATGGCAATTTATAATAGTAGGTTCATGCTTAGAGTGCCTGTCATTCTGGTCTTCTGAATATGGACTGCTTCTCATGACATGCCAGTTGATGCCATGCTGTCTCTTGGGTAGACGTTTGGTTAAAAAGGAAACGGGTGGTGAATGAAGGCAGGAGACAGGAAAAGGAGTGTTGCGGGACTGTCCTGCTACAATGCTGTATATGGTTAGATTTCTAAACTTATGTGTAAACATATATAATTGTTCATTCCTATTTTTTAAATAAATTTTAATTTTTTTCTGTCATATTCTGTAGGGTCTTAAAGTTTAACATATCAATACTTGATGAAAAATACCTGTTCCGTGTTATGCCTAAGATGTTTGATATTCAGACAGATAGTGAGGTTAAGCTCAACAGCCTAGGTTGTATGGTAATCACAGTAAGTTTCTCTTCTAGAGGGTTAACAACTTAAGTTTGCAGACCAAAAATTAGAGAAAAAGGAGGGCTGCAAGGAGAGCCAACATTTTGACCCTAGCCTTCCAAGTTCAATTAAGACTCAGGACGTATGAGAACTTGTAATGTAACATCATATAACTCAGTTGTGCCCAAATTTTCTGATCAAGGAGATTATGGGGCCAAAGAGGAAGGTGACTGATGATGTAGAGTGTGCCTAAGGAGAG
>NW_004524890.1:450954-452276 GCF_000260255.1 Octodon degus | reverse complement strand
TCTTAATTCAATGAATAGAGGGATTTGTTCTAATAAAGTTTGTAAATAGGATATCATGTCTGCATCTTGTACGAAAAATAACCACTAGGAAGACAGTATGGACTGTGTTAATTATTGAAACTGTCCTACAAATTTGATTTGAAACCATTTCATTGCTATTTGTTTCTCAATAAAGTTATGGGAAAAAACCAAGGAGGGTGGTAGAAAGCACAGCTAGAGCAGGGTACAAGGTCTGGATCCCAGCAATTTCAGAGATGACTTTTGAGGTCTGCACAGTCCTACTGATAACCCACTATGACTACTGCACCATTTTGGATTATTTTACTGAATTCACACACCTACAATATTTACTCCGAATGCCTTCAGGGCATGTTTGGCTAGCTTGAACACACCTACAATATTTAAATGGCAATGGAATACCCATTTCTGACAAAACTAAATGAAAAAGTGGGATATGAGTGAAAGACCATGTTGTATCTGTATATACAAAATAGGATAGATATAGAGCTACTTTCTTTTAATTGATTGAAAAGTAAGATTTGTATTAATAGTGTTTGTACAGGATATCATGTTTGCATCTTGTACTATGAATAACTACTATAAAGACAACAATATGCAATGTATTAATTATTGTAACTGTCCTCCTATCCTGTTTTGAAACTATCTCATTACTATTTGTTTCTCGATAAAATTAATAAAAGAATAATTATAGTATTAGTTGAAAACAGCAAACAGGGGGAGCTAAAGCTACTCAATTTCTTTCACAGTCTCTGCTCTGCATCACATACTGTATCCAAATGGGTTTCTAAGTGCCAATACATCACTCTGCCACCCTCCCTGCATTCCAGGACCATGGGCAACACCACTGCCCAGGACTCTGAAATGCATATTATAGGTCCCTATCTCAGATCTACAGAACTGAAAGTCTGACAATGGAGACATTTTTATTTTTATTTTTTCACTGCTTTGGATTATACTCAAGACCTACATGTACCCTATCAACTGAACTACACTCTCAGCCCCTGCAATGTTATCTGTGTTTTGTTTTGTTTCATTGTACTGGGAACCCAACTTAGGGCCTAGTAGTTGCCAGGAAAGCACTGTGCCACTGACCTATATTTCCAGCCATTTAATCTGTGTCTCAACAAATTAGGTGATTGAGATGCCTGCTAAAGGCTGAGAACCATTCGTGGTTTTTATTAAAGTGAACATTGGTAGCTGCCATTGGCAATGGAAGTTTCATACTTTTTTTAAAAGAGCAGAATAGAGTCCGAGCCCAGGTCAGGTGAGTGTGTGGAGAGCTTCCTGCTACCCTGCGCCAG
>NW_004524890.1:438661-440599 GCF_000260255.1 Octodon degus | reverse complement strand
TTTTAGAAAAGTTGAACAAAACAAAACGTTGCACAGACCTACACTCCTACCAACAGTGTATGAAATTATATTCCCTCATACCATCAGAAACCCTGCATATAATTAAAATATTTTTCCAAACTGATAGGTAAATGTCATATATTATTGTTTTGATTTTTATTTATTTAGTCATAGATGAAATCGCATATCTTTAAAAAAAAAAGATAGGGTTTCACTGTGTAGCTCAGGCTGGCCTCGAACTCACATCAATCCTCCTGCCTTCCAAGTGCAAGGATTACAGGTGTGCACCATGTACCACCATGCACGGCCACATATCTTTTCAAATCCCTATTGATATGTGTATTTTTCTCTATCAACTTCCTTATCTCATTCATTACTGGGTTTGCATTTTTCATACTGATTTCTCTAAATCTTATCACAGATTAAGGAAACTAACCCTTTACTATAAATGTTGCAGATGTTTTCTAGTTTTGAATTTAAGAAAATGTTTTGCCTCACAAAGCTTTTGATTCTAGCACAGCACACAAAAAAAGCCATCATTCTTAGAATACAAAGAAGCACATTCACATTTTCTTCTATAATTGCTATGATTCCATCTTTCTATTTCCACTTCTGATCTATCTATCTATCTATCTATCTATCTATCTATCTATCATCTATATATATTTTAAGTTTTTTGAGACAGGGTCATAGTCCAGGCTGGCCTCAAACTCACTATGTAGGCCAGGCAGGCCTAGAACTTGCAGCCATCCTCCTGCCTCAGTCTCCCAAGTGCTGACATTATAAGTGTGCAGCACCACACTGAGTTCTTTGACACAAATTCTTGCTCTGTACTCTAAGATGGACATGAACTCTACAATCCAGCTGGCCTTGAACTCATGTGAATACTCCTACCTCCACCTCCTATAGGATTATATTTCAGTCTAAGTAGTAAGGATAATCCCTGTCCATCACAAATATAGTTACCTGAGCATCATTTCTGAAATAAACCATTTTTTCCCCACTGATTTCAAGTACTACCCTTATCACAAATGAAATTGTTTTATATATTTCATCCAGTGAAACCTATTTGTTCCACTGATCTAATTATTTCCTTATACCAAACTGCTTTAATCATTTTACCTTTGAAATATTTTTGATAACTGACAGAAGTATCATAACACTTTCTGTTTGTCAGAAATGATATAGTTATTTTCCCATGTGAACATGGTGGTGCTAGGACCTGAACCCAGGGCTTCACATATGCTAGCCAAAGCCCTACTATACAACTGTATTCCCAGCTACAGTGAAGTTTTCTAAAATTAAGAATCTAGGCCTCTAATGCAAGCATACTGAAACAGATTTTTTAAAAATACAACACTCTGTACTAGGTTTAATAGTTTCTTACCAAAATTCATATCCATCATGAACTTATTAGGAAATAGTCTTTGCTGATACAATCATTGAAATGAGGTCATAAGTCAGGCATTGTAGTACATGCCTGTGATTTCATCACTCAGGAGGCTGAGGCAGGAGGATCACTGTGAGTTTGAGGCCACCCTAGGCAAAATAGTAGATTCAAGGCAACCTATACTACATAGAAAGACCATGTCTTTAAAAAAATCACAATAAATAAAAAAATATACGAGAGAGGTCATACTATGCCAAAATGGGTTGAAATCTAAGAATTGGAGTCTTACTAAGATGGAAATTCATTCACAAATAAGGTATACCATGTGACAAGGGAGGCAACAGTAAGTCTACAAAGCAAAAAATATCAAGGATTTCAATTCCCAGAAGCTAGAAACAGGTAAGACAAGATGATCCTTGAGGCCTTCTGAGAGACCATGGTCATCTTAACACTTTGATTTCAAACTACAAGCCCCTAGATCTGTGATACAATACATTTCTGTTATTTAAAACCACCTATCCCATGGTACTGTTAAGGTAGCTTTAAGA
>NW_004524890.1:404419-436718 GCF_000260255.1 Octodon degus | reverse complement strand
AATTAACCACTAAGAAGAATATATGCAGTGTATTATTTGTTGAAACTGTACTTCCGATTTGATTTGAAACTGTCTGATTGCTGTTTATCAATAAAATTTTGAAAAAAAAGAAAGAAACATCAGTCACAAGATGAAAATAATATTTGATAAGCTTTCATTTTATTTATTTATTTTGCAGTACTGGGGTTGAACCCAGAGACTTCACACTGAACTACATCCTCAGCCCTTTTAAATTTTTTTTATTTTGAGTTAAGATCTTACTAAGTTGGTAAATTGCCTAGATCGAGTTCGGACTTACAGTTCTCCATCAACCTCCCATAGTTCTGGTATTTGCCACCATGTATGGCTAATTCTTCATTTTAAGGATTTTCCTTTATGATAATTAGCTTGATAAAGACTTAAAAATAAATGAATAAATCTGAGACTGGCAAAAAAGGAAGAAAGATTTTGTGATGATACAACTGTTACTGGTGCTGTTAATAATATTTGTAAACTGACAATATTGGGATACATTTCTCATAAATTATTTCAAAATACAAACTTTAGTACATTTAGGGTATTGATTCTTGCACAATTTTTCTAAAAATGTTTATCTCTCTGTACAACTCATTTTCAGTTGGATTCAGTGCACAACCAATTCTAAATAAAAATTTATACAATGGTATCTTAATGTTTCCTCTGATATTTTCTGTAAGTTGTGGGCAACATACAAAAAATGGCAAATAGCTTTGTGATCTGTATATGTAATTCAAAGTTTCTGTTCATGCATTCTATTTTGTGTCTTTAATTACAAAGAAAACGTTTTTAAATTGTCTTCCTTTTTGGGGAGGGATGGTTGAGATAGGGCCTCACTACGTAGTTCAGGCTGGCCTTGGACTTGGCGCAATCTTTCTGCCTCAGCCTCTTGAGTGCTGGAACTTCAGGCATGCAACAGGTATCTTTCTCATTAATGCTTGGTTCTTCTACAGCTTTTTGTCCATTGTGATGGCCTTTTTTTCTTTGGTTTTTTGAGATAGGGTCTCACTATGCAGTTCAGGCTGCGTAAGTTCACAGTGACCCTCCTACCTCAGTCTCCTGAGTGTTGGGATTATAGGCATAGGACACCACACCTGGTTTATTGTAATGATCTTTAATTGTGTGTATGTGTTTCTTGGGATCAACCCCTGAACCCAGTGCATGCTTAGCAAGTGATTTACTACTGATCTTCATGCTCAGGCCTAGGTCATGGGTTTTGCTCTGTTTTCCGTCACTGGTGATTGAACCTAGGGAGCTCTGAACCACATCTCTAGACTTTCTTATTTTTATTTTGAAGCAAAATCTTGCTAGCCTGGAACTTGCAATTTTCCCATCTCAGCCTGCATATCTGTGATTATAGGTATGCACCTCTGTGTCTGGCTGGTCTTTAGTTTTAATTTTTGCTTATTTTATTTATTTATTTATTTATTTATTTAGGAAGGGTGTACAGGGTGTTCAGGGTCTCACTACTAGATTGGACCCATAGAGATCCACCTGTTTACAGCCTCCCAATATCTGGGATTACAGGCGTGCGCCACCATGCCCAATCTCAATTGCCATTTTAGCGTGCCCTGGTGGTGGGGCCAGCAAGGCAGGCTGGGGGATAGCACCCCTGGCCCCTGCGCCTCCTTGCAGGCACTTTAATCTGCTGAGCTATTTGGCTGCCCCTTAATTTTTGCTTCTAAGTGTATAGATTATTTGCTTTGCAATGTTGAACCAATTTTTAAAACAAGAGATTCTTAATGCTTTAAAGAATTCTAAAGAAAAAAAAGAATTCTATTAACCTCATCATACATTTTACTGCAATGTCCATGAGCATGCTTTTATTGTTATAATTTATTGGCAAAGTTTTCTGCCTGAGTTAGAGAAGGTGTCCTGTATGCAAGGCAACTTTGCAGCTGGGTATGGTGATGCATCTTGGCTTTCAGGAGGCTGAAGTGGGAGGATCACCCTGAGTTCAAGGTCAGTCTCGGCCACATAGTGAGTTCAAAGCCATCCTGCACTACAAAGTAAGGCCCTATTTCAAACAAAAACAAAGCAAAGAAATAAAAGACAGGACAAATTTGTGTAAATCTTCCAAGGATGATTTCTAGTGACAGAAGGAAAATCTTGTACTTCACTGCAGGTCTTTTGTGTGTGGGGGGGGAGGGGGTGGTCCTTTGACCGCCTCTGCAGGACCTCATCTCTCCCAGGATTACTGCTACAGCAACCTCTATTGCTGCTTCTGCTACTGCTGTCACAGTTGTTGCTGATATGATGTCTCCATCTGGGTTCTGTGATGCCCTGGACTGCCCTAGATATGCTTGTGGGTACAAGGTGGCCTGGTCAACTTCTTAGTGTGCACTGTTCCTTAGCATAGGTCTTCTGCTCCTGTGTATGCTGTTTTTTTTTCAGAACCGGGGATTGAACTCAGGCCCTTGCGCTTGCCAGGGAAGCACTTATTCCACTGAGCCATCTCCCCGGCCCTGTATGCTGTTTTGTTACTGGACCAATGAAACACAAGTTCAAGCTTGGTGGCATAGTGGTATAAGGTGGCCATGTAAAACCACCAAATCTGGAAGCCTAAAGCAGGAGGATCACAAATTGAAGCTCAGCCTGGGAAACTTTGAAATTTAGTAACTTAATGAGACCCCATATAAAAAATAAAATAAGAATAAAAAACAAGGGCTATGGATATAGCTCAATGGGAAGGCCAATGTTCAAATCCCAATACCAGAAAACAAAAATAAACACACACATACACACAAGCTCAAAGATAAAGTTATTAAGTTATAAGGCAATGACAGAAGTGCGTTAAACTAAGTCCACGTCCTCTGCTGGGAGGAGACCTCGGCACAGGTAGGCATTCAGGACATTCAGACTGTTAGCTCTGTAGGAGTAGGTTGGTATTCTCAGTTTCTTAGTTTGATATCCTGCTAGTTTTTATGCCAAGTGAGCAAACCATATTTTACTTCTGTTGTTCAAATTATGCAAAGAACTACTGTATCCCATTACATCTGAATATATACCAGTGGTGTAATGGAGCAGACAAGGGCTTGACTTTGATTTGTATCGTCAGAAATCCCAGCTTTGATACATACTAGCTTTGTGACTATGAGAAAATGAATTAAAGTTTCTGTACTAAGCTTTCTCATTTATAAAACTGATGTTGATACCTTGTAGTGGATCCAACAGACAGATTCAGGCTCTTATGTAGGATGAACAATGAATTGCAAGCATATGTCCAATGGTAGAAGAAAAAAACAGTTACATTTATTGAAAATCACAGGAAGATGTGATCAGGGCAAGTTTATGCTGACAAAAATTTGCCACAAACAGAAAAATGGTGTTGAGGGCTGGGGAGACAGCTCAGTGATATAAGTGCCTGCCTGGCAAGTACAAAGTTCTGAGTTCAATCCCTGGAATAAAAAAGGGGGGGGGGGCTGCCCCTTAGCTCAGTTCTTTAAATGGCTGCTTCAACAAAGCAGTCAGCCTCAGGTTGGTGTGGTTCGATCCCCAGAACTCAAGCCAGCCAAAACTGCCCTGAAGGCATTCGGAGCCAGCCAGAAAAGAAGAAAAAAGCTGGGGAGATGGCTCAGTAGAAATAAGCTCTTCCCTGGCAAGCACAAGGGTCTGAGTTCAATCCCCAGTTCCACAAAAAGAAAAGAAAGAAAAGAAAAAGAAAGAAAGAAAGAAAGAAAGAAAGAAAGAAAGAAAGAAAGAAAAAAAGAAAAGAAAAGAAAAGAAAAGAAAAGAAAAGAAAAGAAAAGAAAAAGAAAAGAAATGTTGGCCAGATAGCTCAGCAGACTAAAGCACCTGCTTAGGCAGGTGCAGGGACCTGGGTTTGATTCTCACCCTGCCCTGTCGGCCTCACCCCTGAGCACACTGAGACAGTGACTGAGACTGGGCATGGTGGCGTGCACCTGTAATCCCAGAACTTGGCAGGCAGGAAATAGGAAAATAAAAAGTGCAGTGCACACAGTTAAATCAGGCTTTCAAAATTATTTTAAAAATTATTTTATTTTATTTATTTATTGTGGCCAACTCAGCCCACTCTGGAGGCGGGGCTAGTGTGGCATGTGGTGCCAGGGACTGAACCGTGGTCTCTGTGCTTTTGCCTAAGCTTGCCTAAGCAGGCACTTTAGACCACTGAGCTATCTCGCCAGCCCGGCCCCAGGCTTTCAAAATTTAAAAGGTGTACACACCATTCCAGGTATCTTTTGTTGGGTCTCTGGGTATGATTAACAGGAATGATTGAGAGTGCAGAGTCATCCTTAAGAGCTTGTAGTGTGCAAAATTTTCCCAGAGTTCACTCTGATTAAATTGTATGTATGAGATACAGTCCATATTTATGAACCTTTAACATGATTAGAGTGAGGAAAATGTTTCTAAAGGTCAGATTGATGAGATCTAACGTGCAAGTACTCTGGTTTGGAGCTTTAAAGATGTCTTGGGCCTTTCTTGTTTCATTTCCTGTTTATCTTAAAACAATAGAAGCAGCACTGGCCCTGGAGTGTTGCTCAATTTCAATTGGATGGCTGGCAGTGGTCTCTCAGCACCAGTTGCATTATCTGTACTAATGGTACTAGTACCTACTTTATAGGGTTGTTGAAAGGATTCAGTTAATTCATGTAAAGAGTTTATAGTAGTGCTTAGCATATAATACTCAGATGTCATTATTTTCACTTTTTTGTTGACTACATTTGTACTTTCTTTTTTTTATAAAATTTTTTTGATTTTTAGAAAAATGTATTTAGTACAGGGTGTTCAAGGTCTCACTACACAGATTGGACTTGTAGTGATCCTCCTGTTTTCAGCCTCCCAAGCGCTGAGATTACAGACACGCGCCACCATGCCCAGTGCCAATCATGGTCTCATTGCACCCCAGGGGTGGATCTGGCACAGCATGCTGGGGATCAAACCTGGGTCCCTGCATCTGCCTAAGCAGGTACTTTAGTCTGCTGAGCTATCTGACTGGCCCTTGGGTTTTTTTTTTCATTAGTACAAGTTTTTAGTACATAATGTTTACATTTCTTTTGTAGAGTTGGTACATTTCAAATCTGTTTTGGACTAAGAATATTTTTCCTCATATAATCTTTTTCTTTTTCTCCACATCCTTTCCTTTTCTACTTATGTATTTTATAGTCAACTTTAGCTCCCATCATTGCTTATCTCAACAGCTAGATGTACATCTACACAGAAAGACAAAATAGAAAAGATCTTGGTGAAATCCCCTCTTAGAGAGGTAAGCAAAGAAGGCCTAATTGAATGCTTGTCATATGAATGCACTTAATGCTATCTGTGTAGCTAAAAACAAGTGCTTAAATTCTAGACAACAGAGGCAAGGCAGGAAATATCAAGTATTCTTGGCTTGAAAATATATTACAAAGCTGCTGTGATAAGAACAGTATGGTACTGGTAAATAACAAAAACAAACCAAATAAAAACAACAACAAATAAAGATATACAGATCAATAGAAACATATAGAAAATGCAGAAACAACTCCAAATATAGTTAGCTATTTTTTTTGACAAAATGGCCAAACATCTTTACAGAAAGAAAGATTTCCTCTTTAACAAATGGTGCTGGTGGGGCTGGGGATATAGCTAAGTGACTTATTGCTTGCCTGGTAAGCACAAGGTCATGATTTTTATTCCTGGTACCAAAAAAAAATGGTGCTGGG
The DNA here is from genome assembly GCF_000260255.1 of Octodon degus. Lineage (NCBI taxonomy): Eukaryota > Metazoa > Chordata > Mammalia > Rodentia > Octodontidae > Octodon > Octodon degus. The sequence goes on along the minus strand of NW_004524890.1, from coordinate 431,040 downwards.
GACATCCACATCTCTCACCATGTACTAAACTAAAATCAAAATGGATCAAAGACCTAAATATTAAAACAGAAATACTAAATCTGCTGGAAGAAGGACAGAATAGGTAGAACTCTTAAAGATATAGGTAAAGGCAAAGACTTTATGATCAAAAATATGATCACATAGGTAATATTACAAAGAATCAACAACTGGGACCTCATCGTGTAAAAAACTTTTTCATAGCAAAAGAAATCACCAGTGGAGTGAAAAGACAATCCACAATATGGAAAAAAAATTGCCAGCTATTTCTCACACAACTAATGTCTAAAATATATAAAGAACTAAAAAAAAATCCCCCAAATTTAAAGATCCAATCCAAAAATGGGCATCTGAAATAGACACTTCTCAGATAAAAATATGCAAACTATAAGTATATAAAAACGTGTAACATTACAGATAACTCAAGAGATGCAAATTAAAACAACACTGGGTTTCTATCTTACTTCAGAAAAAACAGCTATCACCAAGATATCGACCAATAATAAATGCTATCAGAGCTGTGGGGAAAAAGGAATCTTTCTCCACTGTTAGTGTGAGTGCAAAATTGTATAATATGTAAATCAGTATGGAGATTCTTCCAAAAATTAAAACTACAAGTGCCATTTGACCCAGTTATTCTCTTTCTTGGTATCCTCCCCAAAGAGTTCCAAGCATCATATCAAAGCAATATATGCACACCCATATTTACAGCAGCACAATTTGCAATAGTTAAATCTTTGTAACAGCCAAATGCCTATCGACCACTGAATAGATTACATATATATATATATATATATATTACAATGGAGTTCTACTCTGCTATAAAAAATAAACTTGAGATGTTTCTAGGTAAATCAATGCATCTTGAGTCCACACTTTTAAGTGAAATAGATCAGACACATATGTTTAAGTATTGCATTGTTTCTCTTGTGTGAGAAACTCAAGGGCAAAGGAGGACCAAAATGGCTAACAGATATTAGGAAGTAGAAAAAAAATGTTCAAATGGGAAGGGGAACAAGTGAGGGGGAAGAGAAGGAAGGGAAAAAGAAAAAAGACAGTAGAAGGAAAAATGAAAACAAAGTTTTTGTGAATAAGGAGGGGAAGAAGAGTTGAAGGGAAGGGAAATAAACGGGGGGAAAAGAAAAATCAATGTACTACATATGTGTGTGTGTGTGCGTGTGTGTGTGTGTGTGTGTGTAAAAATTTCCTATGATGAATGTGATCATTGCGTATACCAAAAGTGTACCAATAAATTAATTTTTAAAGATGTGTATAATTTTGCAAGTGGAAGTTGCTAGTGGAGGGCTTCCTAGGGTATCCTCACGTTATGCCAGCCAGTTTGGATCACATACTCCATCCAGAGAGAGGGGACTACACATTTCCAAGGCAGCAGCCAGGTACCTCCCATTTTTGGCAGTGACAAGAGTTCCTTTGTCAGCAACTCTGACTGCCTCAGGTTCAGCCCCCTAATAGCTCTTTCTCTCCCAGGATCCTCTAGCTTCCCTCTCCACCTCTCAAAAACACTCGTATGGAACTTTTAGAGGACAATTGTGTACCTGCGTACCTAGGTCAAATAAAGTCTTTCCTTACACTCCCACTGAACAGAACACGTTTGAATTTGACTTCCTCTTTTTTTCCCCACACAGGTTACTAGTATCTCTAGTTGTTACGTACGATTTTATTTCTGTTTCCCACTCTTTTTATTGTTAACTTTGCCTTGCCACCCTCACTAGATTTTACACTCTTGAAGGATATACACAGGGTCTCTTATTTATGTCTATGGACTAATTAATACCTCTAATGTCTGCCTCTACCATTCCAAGTCTGCCTACCAATCTTTAGGGCTATCACACTTCTGATTCCATTTGTTCTCAGCCCTAGTTACTTTCGTTTTTCAGTTTTTAATTCCTTTTATTTTTTGGTGGTACCAGGGATCAAACTTCAGGACCTTGCACTTGCCATTGAGCTATCTCCCTGGAACTCTGTTTTCATTTCCTATATCATCTTCTTTTAACAGAAGACTGGGGATATAGTTCAGTAGTACAGTGCCTGCCTGGCAAACTTGAGGTCATGAGTTTGATTCCCAGTACCAGGGGAAAAAAACAAACCCACCTCTAACAGGCCTTCCTTGGCTAATCTATCTAGAGTATGTTGCTTTCTGTCCAGGTAATTATTTATTTTATAGCTTGTCTTATTTTCCTCAGAGTTGAGGAAATTGCAAATTCCTTTTATTTTTATGTTATAGGGTCTCACTATATAATTCAGGCTGTCTTTGAACTTACTATGTAGCCTGGGCTGACCTCAAACTCATTACAACCTTTCTCCCTGAGTGCTGGGATTGTAGACATGTGCTACCATGCCCTCCTTGGAATTTCCTTTCTTTGACTGACATTTTTTGTTTGCTTCCTTGAGAGAATTTGAGTCACAGGACATCAGGGACGTTGTCTGTTTTATTTATTTTTGAATCCTTAGCACCTAGGGTAATAGTAGATGTTCATTAAATACATGCATGAAATCTTACTTGATTATTAATGATTTCCCCAGTAGAATGTCAGCTTTATGAAGGACAGGACCATATCTGGAATACATCAACATCTTCAGTGCCTAGCACAGTGTTTAGTATAAAAGATGCTTAATTAGGAATCATTAGGCGAGGCAGCACATGCCTGTAATCCTGGCACTCTTGCCAGGGGGACAGTAATTGCAAGCCCAACCCAGGCAATTTTAAGACTTTGTGAGATCTTGTATCAAAATAAAAATGGCTGAGCTGGGCATAGTGGCACAGGCCTGTAACCCTAGTGCTTGGGAAACTATAGCAAGAGGATCCCTGTGAGTTCAAGTCTAGTCTGAACTACATACTAGGACCCTGTCACAAAAAAAGCAAAAATTTAAAATACAAAATAAAAAAATAAAAGGGCTGAGCATGTAGCTTAGTGAGAAAGCCCTGGGTTCAGTTCCTAGTACAAAGAAAGAAAGAAAAAGCAAGCGAGAAAGAAAAAAAGAAAAAAAGAAAGTTGGGTGAGAATATTCTGCTCACCTTAATTCAACATGCTCCAAGTTAAAATCCCCCCCCCCCGCCTGCTTTTCTGTCTTCATACCCAGGCTGAAAGTGGCACCATCATACACCGTGACAATCCTGTAATGAACTCATTCATTACCCTCTGATCTCATACTACTTTCACACATTACCCATTGTTTTCAGTTAATTCCCAAGCTCCACCTATTCAACTTCCAAAATATCCAAATTATGTGATCATTTTCTGCCCCTGCTGCAAAGTACCCTGGTTCTTTTTTTTTGAAACTAGTCTTCTTTGTCCAGACTAGTAAAACAGCATTCTCCCTTCTCCTTTTTCTTTTTTATGTATGTATTTAGTACAGGGTCTACAAGGTCTATAGGGTCTCACTACACAGATTGGACTCATAGTGATTCTCCCATTTTCAGCCTCCCAAGCACTCAGATTATAGGTGCTGGCCACCACACTCAGTCTCCATTGAAATCTCAATGTGCCCCAGGGGCAGGGCTGGCAGGGCACACTGGGGATTGAACCCTGGTCCCTGCATCTGCCTAAACAGGCACTTTAATCCACTGAGCTACCTGGCTGGCCCTCTCCACCTCCTTTCAAAGCTAAGAAAATTTAAACTGTATGACTTGTCATCTGTTACATGGTCAAATGGTCATTGTGTTTTATAAAATTTGAAAAATACATTTAAGGGCCAAGGATACAGCTCAGCAACACAAGTATCTGCCTGGAAAGTACAAGGTCTGGAGTTTGATCCCAGGTACTGCAAAAAAAAATTTAAAACCTCATTTGGTTCAAACTGTAGTCCCTATCCATTGAGCGCTTGGTTGTACTTGCTCTTGCAATAGGTGATGTTAGCATTGCCTCAGACAATTTTGAGATCCACCTAATGGGAAGCTGATTTGAGGGATGCATTTGGTTTGGATTTTGTGGGATATTTATATATGGCTTGTTTCACTTCTAGTCATAGTCATACTTACTACCTAAGTGTAGGAATTACTTCTAAAACATACTGTTTTTGTCCATCCTTAAAACTAATTTTCTATTCATAAATCTTCTTTTACTAAAGATGTACTCCCCACCTAATAGCCCAAACTGCGCAATCTGCAGATTCTGTTAAGCCTGGACCTTCTTCTGGCTATGACACAAATGTGACTTCATGACTCCTGCTCAAAATTATTCGGTATTTGTTTTTTACTATTGATGGGATACTCTAAAGTCTACATTTTTTGTACTCTTTTTTAGTGACTGCTTATACAGTTCTTACCTCCTACTTATCTCTTATTGGGGAGTGCTAGGGATCAAACACAGGGCCTCCTGGACAATACACAAAAACTGCACACTGAGCTACATTTCCCACTCTACTCACATCTTTTATCCTTTCTCTCTGTTCCAACAATATTTAACTTCTTGGCCTGTTTCCCTATATGCCTCCATGCATTTGTACAGGTAGATCCTTCTGCATATAATATTATTGCTTATTCAGTAAATTCGGTGTCTTCCAAACTCCATAAACAGTAAGCAGCTTCTTATGCTCTTGCTTAGCTTATTTTACTTTTTTTTTCTTCTAAGAGACAGGGGTCTCACTATTTTTGCAAAGCTAGACCAGATCCCCTGGGCTTAAATTGTCTATCTTCCTGTCTCAGGCTTCCCAGGAGGTGGGAACCAAAGGAGTACCTCTGCACCAGGCACAAGTTATTTGTGTACTTACTGGGCCTTTTATTGCAATTGGCTGGCAATTTCCCACCTCTGAGGCCCTTTTAATCATTGGGCCCAATTCGGCCACTGGTTAGAGAACGGGTGTGTAAACACAGTCTTTCTTTTTTAAAGCACGAGGTGCCTTTCAGGAAGTGATACAGTAAGTTAAGAATTTTCTAGAATGTTTCACAAAACCACCATTTTGCGGCACATGTATAGTGTTCCTCTCAACTCTGGTTCCACTCGTTTCTGAGGCTTTCAGAAAATCATGGAACAGGTGCATGGAAATCCTGAAACCATATTTGCACCTAGCTGAAACAATAAGGTGAACAAAAGGAGAGTTTAGAGGAGGCTTAAGTTGGCAGGAGCCTTAGGGAGAATCTAAGCTGAGGGGCAGAGGAAAAAACTGAGGACACGTGTGGGTTTCAACGGTGCAAGGCTCAATTTCCTAGCTTGGAAACTCAAGTCAGTTGGCTTCTATAAATCAGTGTCCTCATTTGGGTGTAATCACAGCGCTTCCCTCCCAGGGTGAAGTCACAAGGTGATCGTGGGGAAAAGCCCGACCCCCAGAAGGTTCTCATTGCTGGAAGCAGCCTCTACCTTGGCAAGGCCTGCCCTGGTGACCTATTCATTTTGCAGTTTGGAGTCAGAGTTCAACTCGTTTCATAGGAGGAGAGGACGGGGAGGAGGCGGGTAGAAGAGAGTGAGAGTGTAAGTTTATGGTGTGGGATATTTAACTCCCTTTTTGCCAGGACGTGGGGTAAGGTGGGGAATCTTTTTGGCCCCACTCAAAATGGAGTCAAGCCTTTGCCTCGCCTAAGATGGCGGCTTCCCCGCCTCTCGGCCCAAGATCTCCAGCTGCGATTGGGAGCCTTGAAGAGAAAAGGCAACTGGGCCCCACCCCGCTTTCCTCAAAGGCACGCTCCGCCCCTGTTGATGTCAAATTGGAGCCGGGGGTTCGCTTTCCCCGCCTCCATGGCGGTCAGCCCGCGTGCCCGGCCCCCATAAGATGGCGGTTCGTTTGTCTCTTCGCGGTGACGCCGCCACTCTCAACATGGTAGCTGTTTACTCCGTATTTCGTCCTTCTCCATCCGCCTCAACTTCCTCGTTGTTTTGAATAAACTTTATTATTCTAGCGAGTAGCTCAGCATTGCCCCGGGGTTCTCCTGGGGCCATTCCGGCCCGTTCTCCTCGGATCTGGCGGCTGGTGCATCTCGTTCCCCGTTGTTTTCCTCGCGACTTTCCCGCCGGCTCCGCAGCAACGCCCCCGGCTCGTCCTCCCGGCAGCCACCAGACTAGGCCCGAGCCGCGGGCTCTCGTAGGCCCGAGCGGCCGCGTGTGGGGGCCGCGGTGGAGAAGCCTGCCCAGAAGCGCCGCGCACCCCAGCGGGTGGCCGGAGGGAGGGCGAGTCGTCTCGCTGCGTCCCCGGCACCGTGGTGACAATCCCACAATCCGGCGCGCGTCGCTGCTGGGGCCGGAACTGCCGGGCGAGCCTCCGCCGAGCTAGGCGAGGCGACGCGCCGCCCCGGAGCGAGCCCGGCCTCCGGCGTGTCGCTTGAACCGACGTCCGCGGGTGTGAGAAGTCCCTGCACCTTCTGGGCAGGAGGAGGTCCCTGTAGCCTTCGGACCGAGGACATTGTTGTCAGGCTTGAGGCGTGAAGAGGTTCCTGTCAGGTGGAGAAGTCCTAAAGAGATTCTTGTAAGTTTCAGGGGATGCGAGGAGGACATGCCTGTCAATTTCAGGATCTGGCAGATCGCTTGTCAATTTGGGGACCCCGGGGAGCCGTCGCAGTCTGAGGACGCTGTAAGGCAATAGCTGCCAGTTTCTAAGAGGTGAAAAAATCTTTGCTGAGTTGCAGGAGTGTGAGGAAATTCTGGTCAGTTATATAGGGTTAGAAGGGACCCTTTTTAGTCTCGGGTGCGAGGAGAACCTTGTCATCTATGAAGTAGAAGACGAACTGATGAGCTCTGAAATTGAGATTTATTTCGGGTTTTGAGGGTGATGACTGGTCGGGGAAGGAATGATACTGGGAGTGAAGGAAAGGATCATTTCAACTGAACGCGACCCCACAACAGTGATTGGAGTTGGGCGCTCGGTCTAGTCTGCCTTCTTCGCGGAGGCTTCGAGGTAATTGCGAGTAGCCTGAGCAGGCGGCCACGCAGAGCCTGTGGGGTGCGCGCTCCTCCTTAGGGGTGAGCCAGGGTTCTGTGCCTGAGGTACCCCAGCCTTATTCTGTACGATGCTGTGCTTTGCGTCATTAGTGAAGGGAGCCTGCAGCGCCGGGAAGCGAGACGCTCGCTGGGAGAGGGCTCAGGGGAGGATTTAAAAAGCTTTCTGAAAGCCTTTAGGTGTTCCCTTGAAACCCGGAAAGAAGTTCGTACCGGCCCTGGGCCGCGAGGTCGGGCGGGGGCGGGGCGGGGGCGCGGGCGCCCGGAGGGCAGAGCGCGGAACGTTCTTTCCGTGTGGTGCAGACGCCAGAGGCGGGGTGGACTTTCCTCCGGTTGCCCCCTACAGCCGCACCAGCTGTGTTGCATCCTGGCGGCGGTAACTCCCCGTTCGAGAGCTGAGGGGGGTGGCGGGTGGGTGGTGGTGTGGGTGGGGTGATTCACTCTGTAAAAAGTGTTGTTTGTGTCCAGCCATCGTTCAGAGAGGACGCGTGCTGTCATCTCTCGCCCCTCTGGACACCAGGAACCTGGCCCGCCGCACAACGCTCCAAGGCCTGGCGAAGATGGCCTCGGTGCCTGTGTATTGCCTCTGCCGGCTGCCTTATGATGTGACCCGCTTCATGATCGAGTGTGACATGTGCCAGGACTGGTTTCACGGCAGGTAAGGAAGGAAAGCCAAGCTGGAGGGAGTGCAGTGGCCAGGTCTATTCACTTGTTGTGTCCTTTTCTCCGCTGTGGTTTAGATTCCTCCTCAGAAACTAGCCTTCAATCTTAATTAATTCCACTCACCACCCCACACCCAGGTTTCCATAGCTCTTGTAGACGAGGGCCGAGGTAACATTGGGCTGTGATGTGTGTGTGTGTGTGTGTGTGTGTGTGTGTGTAGGTAGGTAGGTATATGGTATGTAACAACCCTTTCCAGCTACAAAGAAAGTATCATTTTTGTATTGTGCAGTTATGTTTTACGTCAGACGCTGGCTTAGGGGGAGGCACTACTGCATTTTTGAGATATCTGACTTAAAAATGTGGATTTCTTTGCAACTTATTATCAGAATGGCCTTGGGCAAGTTGCTTGGCTTCTACGAGCCTCATTGTGTTCACCTATAAAATATGTCAAGTAAATACATTTTTCCTGACTGTTAAGCAGTTTAAGTGCATTCAATAAATGAAGGCAGAAATGCAGTGGTATTTTATTTCTATATTACTTGTCTGTAGAACCATACAACTAAATTGAATTAAGCAGAAGGGTTATTGGGTAAAACAACAGGAGTAAAACCACTAATGAATTCCCTCCAGTTAACCATGTGTAGGAATAAGTACCTGTCACCTAGCATTCCAAAGAGGTTAGTGTGTGAAATAAAACTGTAGTATTATCCTATTATTGGGATTTAAATCCCAGGTATAGAAAGCCATCAGGGGGGTTTAGACACTGCAATACAATAAAACAATACATGGCACTTTCTTTCTGTTTTATGTTAAATTTTAGAACTCTGTGTGATCTTAGAGTCCTTTTTAATGGCGCTGTTCCTGTTATCTTGCTCAAAAATCAAAGGACAGGTTTCAGTACTGCCTCAGGCAGGGACTGCACCTGTGTAGCACATCCAAATTCATGTTTAACTGATCTTTATTGAATATTTACTGTGTGCCAGATGCAGAGTTCTATTTATTACCTTATGTTTATTTAAGAGAGGACAAACCTAGAAGGTGGAGCCTTTTCCTTTGGCCTGGAAATAAATAGGGATTAAGATATCTTTGAGGATTCCTGGTTGTCTTTGGTAGTATTGATCAAGTCACTCAGCTTAACATTCTTTTTAGGGGTTCCTCTACAGGATAAAATTCAGTTTCCTTTGTGTGACAGGCAAGACCTTTTGTGATCTACTTGTTTAATCTCATTTCCTGCCGCTTCTCCCTTGTTCTTTATGTCCCAGCAAAACTGAATTATCTGTAATTCTGGAAGATTTGTATACTCCTTTATACTCTGTCTTTGCATTTTCTAATCCCACTAATGTCCTCCCCTTTACAACTCACAGAATATCTCTTTAATTACAAAAGATCTTCCTTCAGATGCATTCCAAATGCATCTTGTGTTCATCCTTATTAAAAATATTTATTTATTTATTTGGTACCAAGAATTGAACTCAAGACCTTGTAATTGCCAGGCAGGTAATGTGCCACCAAGCTATATCCCTGATCCTAATTTTTTTTTAATATCAGAGTTATAAATGTGTCTGTCACTTCTTAGCCAGAGTTCCTTGAGGGCAGAGGTGTCATCTTTTAAACTTTTGGAATCCCCAGAACTTGTTTCTGTGCTAGTAATAGATGCCGAGTGTTTTTTGGTTTTTTTTTTGCAGTACCGGGGATTAAATTTAAGACCTTGCACTTGCCAGGCAAGTGCTTATTCTACTGAGCAATCTCCCCAGCCCCCTGAGTAGATTTTTTGAGTGAATGAGCCTTTGTAAGAAGAACTGGCCTGTAGCCTGTTTTGATTATACAGGAAGGATCAGACCTGGAAAATGGGCTTCTGCCTCACCATATAGAGACCCTAACTCCATGCTCTGGGAACAGGAATAAGTACTTTCTGAGTGGTTACTGTGTGTCAAACTTCATTATAGGGACTTTTCATACATTATTTAATTTATACCCTTGCCTGAAAGTTAGAATTTTAAAAAAATAATATTTAAAAAATTTTCCTGATTATATAGGTAAGACATGCTCATGGTAGAAAATACAGAGGGCCCAGGAATTTAGCTCAGCAGCATAGCACCTGCCTGGCAAGCATAAGGTCTTGAGTTTGATTTCTGATACAAAAAAAAAATACAGAGAGAGAATATAGAAAGAAATAGTCACTTCTGAATTTAGCATCTGGCACAATCTACTATTACATTTTTTTTTTGGTAGGACAGTTTCAATAATTAACACATTGCATACATTCCTCCTAGTGGTTAATTGCTGTACAAGATGCGGACTTGATATCCTATTTACAAGCACCATTAGAACAAATCCCTCTATTCATTAAGAGAATGTAACTATATATCTATCCTAACCACTTTGAATACACAGATACAATTTTTGTTGCATTATCTCCTATCTTTTTTTTTGAGACAGGCTCTCACTATGGAGTTCAGGTTGGCCTTGAATTCACTGTGGCGCCTAGACTGTCTTTGAACTCATGGTAGTCATCCTGCCTCAGCCTCCCAAGTGCTAGGATTACAGGTGTGTGCCACCATGCCTGGCTTTTTTTTTTAAAAAAGCTACACAGCTTAGATTTGTATTGATCCTTTTGTAGTGATCCTTCTGTCACAGCTTCCTCAGTGCTAGGATTACAAGTGTGCACCACCATGCCTGGTTTCATTGGCCGGGACAGTGTGCCCTGGAACCTGAGGCTGGCACAAGATAGTGTACTGGGGATCAAACCTGGGTCCTTGTGCTTGACAGGTAGGCACTTAGACCACTGAGCTGTCTCCCCAGCCCCTGGTTTATCTTTCTTTTTTATTTTCATGTATTTGGTACAGGATCTTACTACACAGCTTAGAATCGTAGTGATCCTCCTGTTTTCAGCCTCCCCAGTGCTGGGATTACAGGCATGTGCCACCATGCTCAAACTTGGTCACCAGCTCAGCAGGCCCCCGGGGTTGGGGCTAGGACCAGGGCCAGGGCTGCTGTGACATGCAGCACCGGGATCGAACCCTGGTTCCTGTGCTTGCCAAAGCAGGTGCTTAGTCTGATGAGCTATCTCACCGGCCCTCCCTGGTTTATCTTTTGATTTAAAATATGAAATATTTTTGTAGGATGGAATTGTATTACAAATGCTGTTTCATAATCATTATTCCTGCCTAATGTTATATTAACCATTATATTAAATATTCATATAAATCTAATCTCTGATAATATGTATATATTTGTCACCAGTTTCTTGGCTATTTCTTTTTTCTTTTTTTTTTTTTGCGGAAGCAGGGATTGAACTCAGGCCCTTGCGCTTGCCAGGGAAGCGCTTATTCCACTGAGCCATTTCCCTGGCCCGGCTGTTTCATTTATGGTTGTATACTTTATACTTTTTTTGCATGAAAAATTTTTCTTTAAAGTGTTTTATTTTTCTTCCCTGGTATTTTTTGCAGAACCAGGGATTGAACTCAGGCCCTTTTGCTTGCCAGGGAAGCGCTTATTCCACTGAGCCATCTCCCCAGCCCCCTTCCCTGGTCTTTTCGAGACAGGGTTTCACCATCCAGTTCAGACTAGCCTTAAATTCACTTTGTAGCTTAGGCTGGCTTTGAACTCAAGGTGATCCTCCTGCCTTAGCCTCCTGAGTTCAGGGATTACAGACATGCACCACTATGCTTTGTGATTTATAATTTTTTATACTGTAAACAATGTTGTATTGTGATGAAACTTTGGGAATTCTAGGCAGATTTTACATCTTGATATTAGTGCTAGTTTAAAAAAAACATTGTAGTGAACATCTTTATACAGTGGACACTTGACATTTACAAGGACCACCACTGAGGCTTGGCGTAGGGAGTCTAATCATAGACATGGAAATGGATTTATAGGCTGGGACCCTCTTTAATAACATTTCTGTAGTGAGTGAGTTCTGTGTTTTGAGCTATCCCCAGACACAAGTTAGTTGCCTTATTTTTTTCCATGAAAGAAGCCTATTTTTAAATCTCTTCTGCTTCTTTCTGTGCACTACCAGAGAACAAGGAAGCTAGCTGAGAATCAGGTCCTTGGTGGGTGGCTGCTGTTGCTTACTCAGTGCATAGTTTGCATGTGCACAAACATACATGCCAGTCTCACAGCACACCATTAAAGTTTATACTTCAGCATAGTTGAAAATAGCTGAGCAGTGTAGAGTTTTCATGGTTACTTACAATAGGTAGGCCCACAAAATTTAAATCCACAATGACTATAGGTAATGATAGAAGCTGTTCACATCTCTGGTAGATTTCTTGAGGTCCAATTAGGGATCATGGTCTGTAATGCTGGGTTAGTACCTGGAAAGGTTATAGTAGAGGAGGTGACTATTGTATTTTGCTTATGAGAATCTGAAACTCAATAAAGTTAAGTGATATTCTGAATGTGGATTTGCACTTTGAATTATTTGATTTGGGAGCCATTGTTCCAAAAGTAGAAAACAAAAGTTTTGGGAAAAATCAAAAACAAAAAAACAACCAAAAAGGAAAAGCCAAAATTGATTTGTAGTGTATTGTTTCTCAAATTAGTATCCAAATTAGTGAATATCAAGATCACTTGGAAGATCTGTGACCACAGTAAGATAGGTATCCCACAGTCTTGCTTTGTAGTTCAGACTGGCCTTGAACTTGCAACGATCCTTCTGTCTCAGCCTCCCAAGTGCTGGGATTAACATCACCATACCCGACTTTTTATTTCTGTCTCCCCTTTGTGGGGAGTGTGATAGTTCCTTATATTGGGGAATAGAAGATGGACTAATGTATCATTATTTTACACTAGTTTTCTCAAAGTGGTTCATCAACTGGGAATTTGTTAAAAATGCAAATTCTTGAGGTAGAACCCGAATTCAGCAATCTGTGTTTTAACAAAAAGGTTAATGTTGCATCCTAACCTTTGAGAATTACTGTTGTATGCTATAGGAGAAAACTAGTTGGTTAGCATTTATTGATGTCTAGAGGTCTTTTTTTGTTTTTTAAGACAAGGTCTAGCTATGTGGTTCAGTTTGGCCTTGAATTCATTATGTGCAACCCATGCTGGATTTGAACTTAATGCAATCCTCCTGCCTCACCTTTCCAAGTGCTGGAACTACACTTGTGTGCAGTCATACCTGACTAATATTTAATGTTTTGGAGAAAAAAACCTTACTGTCTTACAATTTTCCTGTTTATGAATGAGAGTTGCTGCTGGATATGGTGATACACACCTTTAATTGCAGCTACTCTAGAAGCTGAGGCAGGAAGATCATTGTAAATTTAGGGCCAGCATGGGCAATTTAGCAAGACCTTGTTTCAAAAGAAAAAGTAAATAAAAAGGCAGTTGGATAGAAATCAGTGCAAGGTCCTGGTTTAAATCCCCAGTACTGCACAAAAAATTTTTTTTTGGTTGACAAATACCTAATAGCATAGCTATTATATATAATCTGTTACATATTAGCAAAAGGATCTCATCACACCAAGCTAAATTATCTGTTTTATATTGAGTATGTTTAGTTTGTACTTTCCAATTAATTGATCCATTTTATCTAAGTTGTCAAATCTATATTTATACAATTAGTTAGTTTTGTCTCATTAGCCTTTTAATATCTGCAGGCTCTTTGGGACTGAGAATGTAGCTTACTGGCAGAGCACTTGCCTAGCATGTGCCAGGCCCTAGATTTGATTCCTAGCAGTACAAGAAAAAATTCTTTTTGTCAGTCTTGCTAGAGTTTGTCAGTTTTATTTTCATAGTTTTTTTTCTTCCAGTACCAGGGATCAAACTCAGGACCTTGCACTTGCCATGCAGGTGCTTAAGCTGCTGAGCTATATCCCTGGCCCCTGTCAGTTTTATTTTTAAAGCACGAGTTTTTTGTTTCGTTGTCTTTTCAATTTCATTTTTTATTTCTACATTTCGTTTTTTCTTTCTGCTTCCTTTGGGTTTACTTTGCACCTCTTTGCTATTTCTTGAGGTGGAAACTTTCAGCAATTTCCCTTCTTTTCTAGTGTAAGTGTTCAGTGCTTTACATTCCCCTATTGACACCAATATAGCTGTGTTCCACAAATTTTGATAGGTTTTCTTTTTCAGATAGTTCAATATATCTTTAAATTTCTCTTATCTTGCTATTTGACCCATGAGTTGTGTAGAAGTGTGCTGTTTAGTTTTTAGGTAGTTATGGAATTTCCTGTTACTATTTTATTGATGTTTAGTTTGATTTCATACTAGAGAATATACTGTGTAACTTCAGTTCTTTTACATTTATTGAGATTTGTTTTATAGCCCAGCATATATATACTCTGCCTTGGCACATGTTCCATGGTTGCTTGAGAAGAATGTTATTCTGCTGTCATTGAGACTGGGAATTGAACTCAGGGCCTCATCCATGCTAGGCAAGTGCTCTGACACTGAACTCTATACTCAGCACTCATCCTTTCACTGTTAGTTTACTGTATATTATTTCTCATAGAAATTCACTTAAATTATACAGCATATAATTTAGTGGTTTTCATCTGCACTTCTAATCTTTTTTTTTTCATCATTTTGAGATAGTCTCGCTATGCTGCTTGCTTAGGCTGGTCTTGAGCTCACTTTGTAGCCCAGGCTGGCCTCGAACTCAATGGTCCTCCTGCCTTAGCCTTCTGAGTGCTGGGAGTACAGGCATGTGCCACCACGCCCAGGTTTTTTTTTTTTTTTTTTGTATTAAGGCAGTCTTTTGCTATGTAGTTCAGCCTGGCCTTGAACTTACTGTGTGGCCCGGACTAGCCTCAAAATCTAGGTAGTCCTCCTATCTCAGCTTCCTGAGTGATGGAATTATAGGTCTGTTCCATCATGCCTGGGTGTAACCTAATTTATCTTAAATATTTGTTCTGCATACATTGAGAACCATATCAGACAATTCTGTAATTTTTGTTTCAGCTGTTAAAGATGGTTTAGAAAACTCCGAAGGATTAGCCACATGTACTTAATTACATGTTTTTCTCTTTCCCTTGTTTTATCTTCTGATGTTCCAGGATTCCTTTTCATCATTTTTCTTTTTAAAAATATTTATTTATTTGATTTTTATTTTTAAATGTATTTGGTACAGGGTCTCACTCTGCAGCTGGGATTCTTAGTGATCCTCCTGTTTCAGCCTCTCCAGTGCTGGGATTACAGGCATGTACCTTAGGTCTTGGTGGGGCCTGGCCTGGGGTGGGGCAGGGTGGTGCCAGCACGGCATGTATTACCAGGGATGGAACCCAGGTCCTTGGGCTTGCCATGTAGGTGCTTAGATCATCAAGATATCTTCCCAGCCCTGTCATTTCCTTTCTATATGGAGAGCATTCTTTCCCCATTTCTTTAGGATTATAGCAACAGTTAGTTTTAGTTTTTATTCATTTGAGAATGTCTTGATTTCTTTTGAATGACTGGAGAATCTTTTTACTTGATACTGCATTCTGGATTTCCAGTTCTTTTCTTTTAGCACTTGAAAACTTTGTGCTACTTTTTTTGTTTTGTTTTGTTTGTTTTTTAGACAGGGTCTCACTGTGTAGCCTAGGCTGCCCTTTAACTCACAGTGAGTGATCCTCCTGCCTCAGCCTCCTGAGTGCTGTGAGTACAGCGATGAGCCATTATGTTATTGGCATATTCTGCTGTTCATTTTTTTCTGTCATCTTTGTAATTACTCAATGAAACATTTTTATGACTCCTTTAAAATTCTTCTCACATAATACAAATATCTGTGCATCTCAGTGTTGACACATATGTTAGGTTTCTTTCCTCATTCAAGTTGTGATTTTCCTTATTCATGATATTATGAGCGATTCCCTTAATTATATCCCAGACATTGCAAACATTGTTATGAGACTCTGGATCTTGCTTAAAGCTTCTATTTCCTTTTTGTTTTTCTTTTTTGTCATTTTGAGACAGGGCCTCCCTATGCAGTTCAGACTGGCCTTGAGCTCACTGTGTAGCCCAAGCTGGCCTTGAACTTGGCCATCCTCCGGCCTCAGCATTGGGAGTGGGATTACAGGTGTGTACCACCGTGCCTAGAGATAAAGCTTCTGTTTTTGAAAGCTCTTCAGATATTGTATTTCTGTTGGCAGGAGGAGGTACCACTCCATTACTGCCATGTTTGGATAGAAGTCTAGATTTCCTACTTGGTCTCTGTTGACATTACCTGGTAGGTGGTTAGATCCTGCTGTCCCATGTTATTCTTTCTTCTTTCTACCCTTCACAGTGTTCCTATGTTTTTTATGTAATTTCCAAGGCTTTTAGCTATGCTTAATGAGAGTAACAGGGAGAAATCTATCTATTCCATATTGTTCCAGAATGAGAAGAAAATGTTAATCTTTATAGTAGCTCTTTGGAGCTACCATTTTCCCCCATGAGGTTAATAACTACCCAATGCTATACAGCCAGTTAACTGTTGTGCTGTTAGTCAACATAGGTCTGTTGAACTCTTACTCTAGAAGATAGTTACATAGACAGTATAAAACAGTGTTTTGGTTAAGTTCTTAGAAGTTGTGGAAGATAGGGACAACTGGGTTTATAAATTTAGATATACTCTCCTTTTCTTTTTTGAGATGGGTTCTTAATATGCAGTTTAGGCTGGCCTTGAAGTCACTATGTAGCCCAGACTGACCTCATATTTACAATGGTCCTCTTGTCTTATCTTCCTGAGTGCTGACTTTGTAGATGTGTACAATCATGCCTGGCATGCTCCACATTTTTGTTCCAGGTAAACTCAGGTTAAAGCGAACGCCATTATATTTGAAGCAGTAGAATAGTAACCCAAACATTTGAGAGTATGTGACAAAGGGAAGTCCCAGCATCTGTATTTAGGGCTTGTTAGATATAATGTATGAGCTAAATAATTCTTGCCCTGGAGAAGCTTTTGTAGGTTATGGTGTTATAAGAGTCAGTGAGGGACTGGCAAGATACCTCAGCCATCTAAAGCACCTGCTTAGGAAAGCTTAGCCAAGTGCACAGGGACTGTGCTTCAGTCCCTGGCACCACATGCCACACCAGCCCTGCCCCCACGGTGGGCTGAGCCGGCCGTTAAAAAAGAGTCAAGAGGACAGTCTGTTCTTTGAGGATTCATAGGATATGTTTTGGCTTGGCATAATTTGTTAAAATAAAAATTTCTTTAAAAGGTAATTATAAGCTGTGTGTGGTGGCACATCGCTGTAATCTCAGCACTTGGGAGGCTGAGGCAGGAGGATTGCCACAAATTAGAAGCTAGCTTGGACTACATAGTAAGTTCAAGGCCAGCCCAAACTACATAGTATGACTCTGTCTCAAAAAGAAAAAAAGGTATTGTAGATTCCTCAAAAACTACAAAAATTATACAGGGGAGGAGGAGGTGGTTCCTATGTACTGTTCACCCACCTTCCCTGATGGTAATCTCCTGTGTAATATAGTGTAATGCCACAACCTGGCATAATCCACTAATCCTGTTACAATTTCAATAGTTTGTGTACATTCATTTGTGTTTATATGTGTATCTGTACAATTCTGTCATGTTTATAGATTCATATAACTATCACGATCAAGATACAGAGCCATTATTTCACCACCATGGTGACATTACTTTTTGTTTCTATTCCACCTGGAAAAGGTGTTGGATAGTAAAAATATATTAAAGTGTAAGTGATTAACGTCCCTGTGAGGAGTGTCACTGAAATTCATGTACAGTAGAAAGTCTGAAAGGTATGATACCCATGACTAAGTTATGGCAGTTAAATAAAACTCCATTTTTTGGTGGTATCAGGGATGGAACTCAGGACCTTGAGCTTGCCAGGCAAGTACTTACTCCACTGAGCTATCTCCTTGGCCCCTAAAAATCCATTTTGGAAACTGGAGCGATGCGTAGTAGTGAAACAGTTGCTTGGGAGTCAAGAGAACTTGGCCTGGAATTCAAGCTAATCCATTTTCTAGCTCTGGGCATGTCATTTCACATATCTACAATTTGGTTTTTCAACTTTAAACATGGATAATCTGTATTTCATATTGCTATTGTGAGGCTTAATGAGTGTCTAGAGAGGATGTAGCACAGTCCTTGGCACAGTGAATAACTCATTTCCTGTCTACCATCTAGAACATTCATGTAATAATTATTTATTAAACAAGTACTTTTTGTCAGGGAGTAAGCTAAGAACTCTGGGAAATAGAGATGAGTAAGACAGGTTAGGACTTCTAGATGATTTCAGGTTAGGAAATAAGATGGATTCATTTACTATATGCACACAAGAGATATGAGCTATACGCTGTGCAATGTTCTAGACACTAGGTGGATGTAGCAGTAAATAAGAGATAGTGAACTAATAGCTAAATATGTAGTGTATTAATGATGATAGATGATATAGAGAAAAGCAGGATGAGCAGGAGAGGGAGTGCCACTCCCAGGGCTGGAGGTCTGATTATTTTTTATGGAGTAATTATGGATGGGTTCATATGAGTAGAGGCCTTGAGGGAAAATAAGAGAAGGATCCATGCTTCCTTAACCATATTTAAGTGGAGGAGGAGTGTTCCAGGTATAGGAAGTGAAAGGACCTGAGTCAGGAGCTGGCTTGGCACATTAGTATTTCAGACACAGCAAGGAACCCAATGTTAGTGGAACAGAGTGAGCAAGGAAAGAATAGTACACATTGAGATTAAGGGTTGGGTGGAGATCATGTAGGTAGTGATTTTCAAGTGCAGTACCTAGATCAGCAAGATCAGTATTACCTGGAAACTAGTTGATTCCTGCATCCCACCTCAGACTTATGGAATGTGAAACTTTGGAGATGGAGCCTAAGAATCCATGATTTAAAGCACTTCAGATGATTCTTATGCATGCTAAAGTTTGAGAACCACAGGTATGGGCCATTTTAAGGACTTGGCATTTCACTCTATATAGGATGAAAGTTACAAAAAGGTTTTGAGCAAAGGAGAAGTATGATCTGATTTAGGTTTTTATTGTCATGAGGATAGACTCAAGGTGAGTGTTACAGTTTGTGCCTATATGTCCTCCCAAAGCTTCATGCAGTCCTAGGTTTTTTGGAGGTGATTAGATGTGGAGCATGTGATTGATTCATAGTGCAATACTAGGATTCAGGGTGCTGGGATTAGTTGTGTGATTGCTGGATCAGTCCACTGGTTGGATTGGATTCTATTCTATTCTTTGCAGAATGAATACAATGTAAGAAACAAAAACAGGTTTGTTTTGCTCTCTCTTGTTGCTTTTGTGCCACCCTAGTCCCTGTAGGCTGGCTACAATGGAAGGGCTGAAAAGAGGCTTATCTTTTTCTCTCTTGTTGCTTTTGCTGTCTTTTATGACCATGAACTGTTGCCCCTCTGCCATGTGCCACCCTGCTTTGGAGACAGTTGATTATGGACTGAAACCTCTGCAAATTGTGCACAATATAAAACTTTCCTCCTTTAATTTTAGGTGTTGGGTACTTTGTCTCAGCAATGTGAGACAGTGTATCAAAGACAAAACTTGGTACCAGGGAAGTAGGGTTGTTGCTATGACTATACTTGACCAAGTGTTTCAGGAGTCATTGGGAATGGCTTTTGGGGAGAACTTTGAAAGGTTCAGAGACACCAGATGAAAAAGTAGTGCAGGAATGCTTTAGGCTATACTGTATGGGAGATTCTGGTTACAGCTCAGAATATGAAAAAGCCAGTAGAGCAAGCTCCGGTGGTTTCTGCTGGGAAGAAGGACTGCATTGGGTGCTGGACTCCAGATGATGTGTGTTATGGCTTGGCTGAAAGTTTTCCTGCATTTTACTGGTGTCCCAAGACTTTACCTGAGACTGAGACTGAGGGCAGCAAACTAATTAATCTGGCAGAAGAAATTTCAAGGCAGTCAAATGATGAAATGGTGGCATGGCTAATGTTGGGGGCTTTTAGCCAGATTTATGTTGAGAATCAAGAGCAAATAGCCCAACAGAATAACTCAAAACACTGAGTTTGGCAAGAAAAGAAGTTCCAGTTAAAGCTGTGAACTACAGAGATAGAGCAGAGATTTTGATTGCTGAGAACAAACAGGAGAACAGAGAGGATAGAAAAAGAGCATCACAGGGAGCATCAGGATTTTACTCTGTGCAGCCTCAAAATTGCAAAAGTGAAAGATTGCCTTGAGAAGAAATCCCCAAAGTACCATGTACCAGAATGGCAGTGGCACAGAGAATTTGTTCCTTAGAATCAGATTCAGAGTGCTGAGCTGTCCAGGCACTCAACTCCTACAGCCAAGAGAGAGGGAAACCTGGCTACTGCTCCAGCTGTCAGCAGACCTTGGCCTGACCCATGTGCTGCTGGTTTTAGGTGCATGTAGAATATAAGCGTTGTGGGGGTCAGGAAAATTTCTACCCAGATTTCAGAAGGCCTCGGAGGCCAGGCAGTTTGACTCTGATAGGGAGGTGTGTAATGCTGTGAGTATGAAGCCAAGGTGTAGTGGAGATCCCAGAAGTTTGGAGAAGCAAGCAATGGGCATCATCTGAGGAAAACTGAAAGGAGGGAGCAAAGTGGGCCTGAGAGAGAGAGAGAGAGAGAGAGAGAGAGAGAGAGAGAGAGAGAGAGAAAGTAAGTCAGTCATGGGAGCTATCACCACTGGAAGTGCTGTAGGGGCAGAGCCAGTTAAGCCCTTTGAAGTTCAATTCTTGCCACACAGATTGCCTCAGATGTTGTACATGGAACTATAGGACTTAATGTTTGCCTTACTGGATTTTGGACTTATTTTAGTTCCATTCCTTTGTGTCCCTCTGTTAGTGTCTTTTGGAATGGAAATATCTATCTTGTGTCCATGAATGTTGTAAGTTTTTAACATTCTTTTCATTTGTACAGGGGCTCACCCAGCTAAGAGTTTACCTTAAAACTCAGAGGAAACTTTGGACTTGGACTTTTCAATAATGCTAAAACTATTGGGTAAGACTGGGGAGATGGCTCAGTGGAATAAGCGCTTCCCTGGCAAGCGCAAGGGCCTGAGTTCAATCCCCGGTTCCGTCAAAATAAATAAATAAATAAATAAATAAATAAATAAAAAACTATTGGGTCTCTAGCAATGCTTGGAGATGGGCTAAATGTCTTTTGTGTAAGGGATGTGCATGAGTCTTTGGGAGGCCAGGGTCAAAAAGTTATGTTTTGTATCTAGATGTCATCTAAAGCCTCCTGTGGTCATAGGGATTTTTTGGATGTGGCTGAATCTAGAGTGGCTGATTCATAGTGCAGTGTTGGGATTAAGGGTGGTGACTGCTGAATCAGTCCACTGCTTGGATTGGTATTGCCCTTAGTCCCAGTAGACTGGATATATATAAGGGACAGAAAGAGGCTTGTCTGCTCTCTTGTTGCTTTTGCTGTCTTCTACCACCATGAACTGTTGCTTCTCTGCCAACTGCCATGCTGCTTTGGAGCCAGCCAATGATGGACTGAAACCTCTTCAAGCTGTGAACTAAATAAAACTTCCATTCTTTAACTTTGGTTTCAGATATTTTGTCTCAGCAATGACAAAAGTAAGACAGTGAGGAACCAGGTGGAAGCAAGGAAAATTTGAGAGCTGCAGTTGATTCTTATTCCTCAAAGTGTGGTCTCTTGACCAGTACATCTGCATCACTTGGAAGCTTGTTAGAAATACACATTTAAAGCAGAGAGATTCTTATTATATTATAAAGCTTAATCCTGGTGTGACACTATCTGGACAGGATGGATGATGAACAATAATACTCTTTAGTTTGAGACTGCATGATTAGTTTAATAAAGTGGAGGACACACACATACACAAAAAGAAATACACATTTGTAGGGCTTGCTCCAGACTTACTGAAGCAGTATCTCTAGGGTTAGGGTTAGGATTAGGATGAAGTTCAATAATCTGTATTTTGACAAACCCTCTAGATCTTGCATCTTCCCTCCCCTCCCTGCCATGCTAAGAGTTAAACCTGTGGCATTTGCACTGAGCTACACCCCTGGGTCAATTTCATTTTATTTTATTTTAATTTTTGGTACTAGGAATTGAACTCAGGACCTTGCACTTGACAGGCAGGTGCTTATGCCACTCAGCTATGTCCCTCGCTGTTTGATTTTATTTTTAGGGCGGTTGTTTGTTTTTACACAAGGCCTTGCTCTGTAATTCAGGTTTGAACTCACTTTTGTAGCCCAGGCTGGCCTCAAACTACCAGAAATTCTACTACAGCCTGACTGCTGGGATTACAGGCATGGGCCACCATGCCCAGTTTGCGTGGTTTGCTTATTTTTGAGACAGTATCTCACTGTGTAGTTCAGGCTTGCCTTAAACTCACTATGTAGACCAGGCTGGCCTTGAACTCATGGTGACTCTTCTGCCTTAATCTCCTGAGTGTTAGGATTACAGGCATGTACTGCCTTGTCTGGTTGGTCTGTCTGTCTGTCTTTCTTTCTTTCTTTCTTTCTTTCTTTCTTTCTTTCTCTCTTTTTTTGTGTTAGTGTGTACCGGGCATCAAACTCAGAACCTTGTATTTGCCAGGCAGGCACTTACACTGCTGAGCTATCTCCCTGGCCACAGACGTTTCTTATGTTCCCTAAAATCTGAGAAGCACTGGTTTAGTTAAGATAGTGGTATTTTGCAGCATAAAACATACTAGTTTTTCAACATATATTAAGATAGGATTTGCTGATTGGATTAGTATTGTGAGAGAAAAGCATCAAGGATGACTCCATTTTGAGGAATTTGTATAAAGGGAAATGGAACAGTGACTTGGAAATGATGGTAACAGGAGAGCTCTTTGGTTGGTTTTTCTGGGAGATAGAACTAAGAACTTGTTTTTGCATATAGATCAGTTATATGAACTTATTTTATTGGTGTATTCAGAATTTATTAAAGCCTATTAAATAGCAAACTCATATCCCTCTATTGGATAGATAAAAGAGAAACCTCCCAGGTATACTGGAATGTGCTCAGTGCCTGTTGTATTCCTCTAAAACCTATATATTTGGAGACAGGGGGGAACACTGGTAAGAATGGTGTGTGGCTCCGCTACTGGTTTTATAGATTGTGTTCTATTTGATCAAAGTTATTATAGGAAATCAGATTTTTTTTGTCCTTTTGAGACAGGGTCTACCTATGCATTTCAGGCTGGCCTTGTTCTCACTTTGTAGCACAGGCTGGTCTCAGACTCACAACGATCCTCCTGCCTCATGAATGCAGAAAGCAGAAATTGACTTGGATTTTTCTGATGTGTTGTAATGAATGACAGAAAAATAGAGCCTTTTTTAAAAAAATGGTGTTAGGGATTGAGCCCATGCCCTTTGCACACTGATCTACATCACCAGGCTCTCTATTCCCTTGAGTCAGAATCTTGTTAAGTTACTAAATTGCCTAGGCTGGGTTTGAATTCACCATACTCTTGCCTGTCTCCCAGGTACTGGGATTATAGGCATACACCAGTATGCCTGGCTGAAAACTATGTTGTTTCCCATCTTTGTTCATGGATGAAGATACTGGTTTTCCATGGCCTAGGAGTGAGAGTACAGCCTCCACCCCTACCCCAGTACGCCTTCTGCAGAGTATGTGAGTAGGGAGGTAGATCATTGCCAGCAAGGAAGGGTGCAGGGACTTGGTTGGTCTCTCAGTTTACCTGGGTTGAAACTGGCTGGAATGGGGAAAAGACAGACAAGAAGACAAGAGCTAGGTCAGGTGGCGGCCCATTGCCTGACTGGTAAATGACCCCCAGAACAATAGTAGGGGCATTTATACCTTTGCAAAGTTAGTATCATGAGACACAAGGTTGCCTAGTGACTGGTAGCTGACATTAACCAGGCAGGCTGCTTTTCTCAGGACTGAGGTAGGTTGACTGCTTTAGGCATTGAGGCCTAGTGGGGCTCTCAAATGTGACCAGTTTCCAGCTGAGACCAATTTCTAGCTTCAGTGTCTCCCAACAGAAGGGGATTAAGAGATGGAGGGAGGGAGGACAGAGAAGGGATAAAGGATGGGAAAAAAAGGAATTGAGATGTGTTATGTACATACATCTACTCCATAAAAAGGAATGCAAAAAATATGTGTTATAAACATGTACAAAAAATAGGAAGGAGATTAAGGGATAGGTAGAGTGGAAGGGGAGCAAGAAAAAGGAGATGAAAAGAGGAATTAAAATGTATGATGTATCAACTTTTTCACAAGGAATGTAAACATTATGTATTGCTCATAACATACAGAGATGGAGAGAAGGGGGGATGTGGATGAAATAACATACAGAGATGTAATGACATACAGAGATGGAGAGAAGGGGGATGTGGATGAAAAAGAATTAAGATGTTTTATGCACATGTACCAACTTACTAGGAGTGTAATCATTATGCAGTGTAAAACTATATTAAAATAAAAGTTTTTGAAGAGACTAACAGAAGAATTTGAGTATATGAAAAGTAGCATAGAGAAATCCAGCAGATTCAAAATTCTGTTGTAAATATGAAAAATGAAAGTGACCACTGCGAGGACAGTGTCTGAACTTGAAGATAGGGTTAATGCCTATGACCATATCAACTGAGATATAGTACCATAAAAACAGAGAGCATGAGAAATGGACCTAATGGTTACTACATGATGAAAAAAACTAAGATTAATGGAAATTGGTAATTATTCAGAACAAAGGCCATTGAAAACTTATTTATAGAAATCATAGCAGAAAAACTGCAAGTATGAGAAATAATTTAGCATACAGATAAAGTGATGCATATAGAACTTCAGTAACCATGGTTAGAAAAGAACTTCTTGGGCTGGCAAGATAGCTCAATGGTCTAAAGTGCCTGCTTAGGCAGACTTAGGCAAAGTGTGCAGGAACCACAGTTCACAGGGACCATGGTTCAGTTTGATCTCAGGTACCACGTGCTGCGCCAGTGCCACCCTAGGGGTAGGCTGAGCCTACTGCAACAAAAAAAAAAAATGAAAAGGAAAGAACTTCTCCATGGTACATTACAAAATCCCCACAAAAATACAACACAAAGACAGAGTCTTTAAGTTGTTAGAGAAAAGCAACAAATCACTTGTAAGGGTAAAACCATTACAATTCCAGCAGACTTCTTAGTACATACCTTTAAAGACCAAGAAAATTTGGAGTCAAGTGTTTTAAGCCCTAAAAGAAAAGAACTTTCAACCAAGAGTGATACATTCTGCAAAGTATGTTTCAAAATTGATGGAGAAATAAGTCTTTTCCATGACAAAGAACACCCTAAGAAATTTCTGACTTTAAGCCAGCACTTCAGAAACTTGTCAAAGATATCCCAGAAAGAGACAGTGAAACCAACAATGCCAAAAAGTATAATAGAATGAATACACCAGGCAGGGTGAACAGTTAAGTAGAAGGGGAAAGAAAGGGAATCAATAGCAGAAAAATAATTCAATGACATGCATAAGTTAATACCTTTCAGCAATAACTGTCAATGTGAATGGCCCCAATTCCCTACTCAAAAGATAAAAATTGGCAGATCAAGAAAAAAAGCACAAGGGCCAACCAACCAGATAGCTAGCGGACTAAGGCGCCTGCTTAGGCAGAACGCAGCAGCCAGGGTTCGATCCCCAGCATGCTGTGCTGGCCCCACCTCCTGGGCATGCTGAGATGGAGATTTAGACTGGGCATTGTGGCACACGCCTGTTAACCCAGCGCTTGGAAGGCTGAAAACAGGAGAATCACTAGAGTCACATTTATGTAATGAGACCCTGTACACCCTGTAAACCTTGTCCTAAATACATAAAAAAATAAAGATATGTTATGCACATGTACTAACTCCCCATGAGGAATATAATAATTATGCAATTCAAATGTACTAATATAAAAACTAAAAAAATAAAGAATGTGGATACCATTGGACATGGTAGCATACTCTAATTCTAGCGCTCTGGGAGGCTGATGTAGGAGGATTGGAAGTGAAGGGTATGTTAGTGAGATAGGTAACTGGCACTGATGAAGACTTGAAGATTTTACATAAGGGTAGAGGAGATGTGTTCTTGAAGTCTCACTGGACGGTGAGGGAGATGGTTATCTAGAGCCCAGTTCTGAGTTAGTAACATCAGAGAGAATACATAGCTTTTATCAGATAAAGTTCTAGCATGGTGTTCCTTTGACTTTTTGTGGTAAATGATGAGGTTTCTTTTTCTCCTTTAATTCCAGCATATAATTGACAAGTCTTTTTGTAAAGTGAATTAAGGCAGATGTGATGGCACATGCCTGTAATTCCAGGAAATTTATGAGCATGATCTAGATCAGTGATGGCAAATATTTCAGAGCTTTCAGTGATAACAAACAGTCCACTGTGGGATGCGTGCCATAGGTTTGCCACCACAGATCTAGACTGAAATAATTTGAGCCCTGCCGTATTTTATGCTTTTGCAATAAATAGCTGACCAGAGATTTCAGGAGTTTAATCCTAGTCAGAAGTTCTTTATAGGACTGCTGCTACCTTCTCTGATAAAGGAAGGGCTTAATTTTGTGAGATTGCTAACTCGAATACACGGAAACTCAAAATTTCTGAGCACAGTCTTTCTTTTCTTCTGTGCATTTAGTACAGGGTCTACAGGGTCTCACTACACGGATTGGACTTGTAGTGATCATCCTGTTTTCAGTCTCCCAAGTGCTGGGATTACAGGTGCATGCCTGTAATTAGAGGCATGTGACACCCAGTCTCAATTGCCATCTCAGCGTGCCCCGGGGCACAGCATGCTGGGGATTGAACCGGCCACTGTGCTCTGCCTAAGCAGGTGCATTATAGTCTGCTGAGCTATCTGGCTGGCCCTTGATCACAGTACATCTTTATTAAACATAATATGCAATAAATAACACAAGTTCACTGTAGAAACATAGAAAATGCAAATAAGGAGGCAAAAAATGTCTACAAATAATCCTTCATTTATAACCACTTTTTTTCCAGCATTGGGAATCCAACTCAATACCTCGTGTTTACCAGGCATCCACTGTGCCCCGTGCTATGGCCCCAGCTACAACCACTATTGACTATAAAATAGTTTCAGTGTTTTTCTTTTTATATCATTTTTTTTATTTATTTGAGAGAGAGAGAGAGAGAGAGAGAGAGAGAGAGAGAGAGAGAGTGTGGTGTGTGTGTGTGGCCAGCTCAG
>NW_004524890.1:401656-404319 GCF_000260255.1 Octodon degus | reverse complement strand
GAGTGTGGTGTGTGTGTGTGGCCAGCTCAGCCCACCAGGGGGCGGGGCTGGCTGGCATGTGGTGCTGGGAGATTGAACTGCGGTCCCCGATGCTTTAGCTAAGCTTGTTCTAAGTAGGTGCTTTAGACCACTGAGCCATCTCTCCAGCCCCAGTTTCAGTGTTTTTCATGTAACAAAGTATCTCAGTAAAATGTTATTGACTATAAAATATTTTTAGTGTTTATTATATATTAATGTACCTCAAAAAAGTTTAAAATTTGGGTTATATATTGAAATAGTATTTTGGGTATATTGATTTAAATCTTATTAAAAATAATTTTAGAGACTGTGGAAATAGCTCAGCAGTCTAAGCACTGGCCTGGCAAGGTCAAGGACTAGGTTCGATCCCTGGCACCTCATGCTGTGCCAGCCCTGGCTTCAAGTTGTAGAGTGAGACCTTGTACCAAATATATAAATTAAAATTAATTGTATCTATTTCCTTTAGCTTTTTTATATGGCTATGTATAATTACATATTTGGTTCACATTATATTCCTATTAAATAACACTGCTTTAAGTCTTCTCTAGTTTTGAATTTTTTGTCTTAATGAAGCTTAATAGTGTGTAGTTTTATTATAATTTTTTAGACCAATAGAAGTTTTGCATAAGGGCTGTCCAAATAGCTCAGCAGATCAAAGTGCCTGTTTAGGCAGATGCAGGGGCCAGGAGTTCAATCCTGGGCCTTCAGTGCTGGCCCCACCCCAGGGGCCTGCAGAGGTGGTGATTGAGACTGGGCGTGGTGGCGTGTGCCTATAATCCCAGCTCTTGGGAGGCTATAAACAGGAGGATCACTCCGAGTCTGGTCTAATAGTGAGACACTGTAGACCCTGTAGACCCTGTTCTAAATACAAAAAAAAAAGTTTTGCATGGATGAAAATATTTTCTAATGTGCTCAATATCATGGTTACTAACCACATGAGGCTGCTGATGATTTGAAATACAGCTATTGTGGTAGCGGGATTGTATTTTAAATTTCCTGAAGTTTATATTAATTTAGCCATAAGTACTGAAAATGCACTAGACAGCACTATTCTAGACTCTATTAAAAGGAAACTTAAAAGAGTTTTGGATTTCTTCTTTCCAGTTGTGTAGGTGTTGAAGAGGAGAAGGCTGCTGAAATTGACCTCTACCACTGTCCCAACTGTGAGGTCTTACATGGGCCCTCCATTAGTAAGTAGATCTTATGGTTTCTATCAAAACGTTGTCCAGAGGAGAGACAGAAGCAGAGGTACCTTGCAGATATCACTGCCTAAGTGCTTCAAAATCATCATCTTTAAGAAATAGAGACGCTTATATATTCCCTGTTCCTCTGTTCCCAGTGATTGTGTAAAGGAAGCACCCATCTTCACCGGGAGCATTCCTAGTCTCTGAGGGACTCTGACTGCAGATTCTCACAGGGATTGTTAGGAAGGCAGGAAGGATCTGTGAGCCCTTTGTTCTTGGAATTATAGTTCACACGTGGTCTTTCTGATTTATGATTTGTTTTTTCTGGTATAGTGAAAAAACGGCGTGGATCTTCAAAAGGACATGAGACACACAAAGGGAAGCCTGTGAAAACTGGGAGCCCTATGTTTATTCGAGAGCTAAGGAGTAGGACTTTTGACAGGTGAGGACCCATGTTTTAAGAGCTGGTAAATAAGGAACCCTGTGAGGGAAAGACTCATTTCTTCCCAGTTTTTCTACTGGCTTTATCATTAGATTCTTCCTCCATTTGTGAGAACATCTGTTGTGCTCAGTTTCTGAGAAACAGCTAGAGGATTCTGTTTGATCTACATAGTACATTTGGGTCCACTTATAAAAACTTGACATAGGGGCCGGGGAGATGGCTCAGTGGAATAAGTGCTTCCCTGGCAAGTGCAAGGGCCTCAGTTCAATCCCCAGTTCTGCCGAAAAAATAAAAATAAATAAATAAATAAATCAAACTTGTCATGACATGTTTGAGGCCCTGAGTTCAATCCCAAGTACCTCCAAAAACAACAACAGCAATAAATTTCTAGTAGTTGGGAAGCAGTGGTTTCTCTAAGTCAGGAGAAGATACTTACACATACTCAAGGAAAGCTGGAACTGGAAGGAGTCTTTTTTTTTTTTTTTTCCGCAGTTCCTGGGATTGAACTCGGGATTTTGTACTTGCCAGGCAAGTGTTTATACAGCTGAAGTATATCCCCGGCCCTTGGATGGAATCTTAATGTTTAACAAATTTAATTTTATTATAGAAATAAGGAAACTTAAAAAAAATTTGAATAGTCATATATTTTTCATTTAAAAATTTTTAGTTAAGTGTGCTTTATTAAGGGCAATTAATATATGAATTAAAAATAATGAACTTTAAAATTAATGAATAAGTAACTTTTGCCTGACTTTTATTTATTTTTTATTTTTTGGGGTTTTTTTTGGTCTGGCTTTTAATTCATTGGACCATTTTCAGATTCCCTGTAATTAAAGTGTTGCTTGGATTATTTCTTCAACTTACTATTTTTGTTGAATTTATTTAAAGATCATGAGTCTATTGTCTACCTCAAATCCCTCAGGTCCTTTCTTCTAAGCCATTCAATTTCTTGTGTATTCTTTCAAAAATAATTTTTGCATACACAAATATGTGCATGCACACACACACACACACACACA